>NC_081289.1:146415592-146580592 GCF_030490865.1 Poecile atricapillus | reverse complement strand
AAAAACTATAAGTCTGGTGCAGCAGTAGAAGGTTTCGTGCTCCTGGGGAGTAAATGGTATCTATTTATAATCAAGATTTATTTTGTTTATTTACTCCCCAGGAGCATGAAAGGTTCGACTGCTGCTTTTTTTAAACTTTAAAGCTAGAAAGCAAAACACAAAGTTAGAAGAGAAAGGAGTTTGAGTTGATCATTTCTTTTCACTCAAACTTTAAAGTTGGAGTGAAAAGAAAGGATGAACTCAAACTTGAGAGAAAAGAAAGGTTCTTTTCTCTGTAACTCAGAGTTAGAGGGAAAGGAAATAGAGAACAAAAAGAAATAAAGTCTAAGTCTAAGGCTGAGTTACAGAGAAAAGGGAGAGAGACTTAGAGTGGAAAGAAAGAGTGGGACAGTGCAAAGAAACACAGAGGGAAAGGAAACAAAGTTAGAAGGAATACAAAGGTAGAAGGAAAACAAAGAGAGGGAGAGTGGAACAAAATAAAAACTCTATTTCCTTTCCCTCTGAGTGAGAGAGAAAAGAAACAGAGTTGAAGTGGAAAGAAAAAGAAGAGAGGGATGGGGGAAAAGAAACCAACTCTCTTTCTTTTCCATCTAACTCGGAGGTAGAGAGAAACAAAGCAGAGACAATTCCTGTTCACTGTAACTCTGAGTTACAGTGCAAAGAAATCAACTCCGTTTGCTTTCTGTCTAACTCAGAGCTAGAGGGAAAGAAAACAAAGTTGGACGGAAAAGAAAACAGCTCTACTTCTTTTCTGTCTAACTCAGAGGTAGAGAGAAAGGAAACGGAGGCAATTCCTGGTCACTGTAACTGAGTTACAGTGGAAAGGCATCGACTCCGTTTGCTGTCTGTCTAACTCGGAGCAAGAGGGAAAAGAAACAGAGGAAGGGTGGAGACAAACCGACTCTATTTCTTTTCTGTCTAACTCAGAGGTGGAGAGAAAGGAAACAGAGACGATGCCTGGTCCCTGTAACTCAGAGTTAGAGGGGAAAGGAATCGACTCCATTTGCTGTCTGTCCAACTCGGAGCTAGAGGGAAAAGAAACAGAGTTGGAGAGAAAAGAGACAGAGGGAGAGTGGAGAGAAACCAACTCTATTTCTTTTCTGTCTAACTCAGAGGTAGAGAGAAAGGAAACAGAGACGATTCCTGTTCACTGGAACTGAGTTACAGTGGAAAAGAATCGACTCCATTTGCTGTCTGTCTAACTCGGAGCTAGAAGGAAAGGAAACAGAGTTGGAGGGAAAATAAAGGGTTGGAGTCAGAGAGCAAAGAAACAGAAAAATAGAGGAAGTGACAGACAGAAATAAGGTTAGAAAGAGACAGAAAAGCAAGAAATAGAATGAAAATAATGACTACACCACACCAAAGACACAGGGGTTGGGGAGGAGGGGGTGGGGGGGATCATCTTTATTGGGGGTGAGGCAACTTTATTGAATGAATTTATTTACAGTACAGAAAAACACATAGAAACTGGATACAAATGCATTACAATACAATACAATTGCTGTACACGCTGAAAAACTCCTAATTCAGATACAGAGCAATACAGAGAAACACAGCAGCAAATACAGAACAATACAAGCCAAATACATATTAACGTAATATAACCATTTCTGAAAAGGACAATACATGCTGTTTCATTATTACTGCTCCCCCAAACCACAAGTAGCACGCAGAAAACACAATACTCATTCGCCACAGAAGCCAGCTTCTGCTCACACACACGCTCACCTTCGCTCTCCTCTCGACCGCCCCGTTATAACCCTGCCATCGGCGGTCCTCAGGAACGTGGTTCCCAGGAGCCTCGAAATCAGCCTGCCTGACGAAAACCCTGGTCCGGGGCCGGTCCGTGCCCAAACTTAGGCGATGACTGGCGCCTCGCAGACCGGCCGGGACCGAGGAAAAAAAACCCCAGCTGGGAGGGAAAAAAAAAAAAAAACCCCAGCTGGGGATTTTTTATTCTAAATTTAAAAGTGAATTTAAAGTCCTGAAAAGCAATACACACAAGGTTAGAACCCGACAACACACACCCCTCCTACCCCACGGGAACTCGGTTCCCGGGGGCCTCGAAATAACCCTGCCTGACGAAAACCCCGGTCCGGGGCCGGTCCGTGCCCAAACTTAGGCGATGACTGTCGCCTCGCAGACCGGCCGGGACCGAGGAAAAAAAACCCCAGCTGGGAGGGAAAAAAAAAAAACCCCCCCAGCTGGGGATTTTTTATTCTAAATTTAAAAGTTAATTTAAAGTCCTGAAAAGCAAAAGCAATACACACAAGGTTAGAACCGCACAACACACACACACACAAGCACACCCAGACCCACCGACTCTCACAGACAGACACGCTCTGACACACAGCAGGAGACTCTAACTCACACAGTGACCACAACCCTTATTTGAAACACTGTGCTGAACAAAATGCCCCGAGACATCTTCTCGCTGCTGCTTCTCAACATCAAATGGTAGATCCTCAGAAAATAGGCATCAGAGACCTGCAAGACAACACAAGGTGGTCAGTGAGGGATTGTATGACAGCTATGACTCAGCCCCCCTCTAGGCCCACACATTTTATACACAAAAACCTCATAGAAAAGAGGAACTATAACCTTTTATACCTGTTCTACCTAACTCTAACTATGGGCCAGGGCAGGGCAGCTCCAAACCAATGCACTTTACAGAGGCGAGCACAGCACAAGGCACTTTACAGAGGCGAGCACAGCACAAGGCACTTTACAGAGGCGAGCACAGCACAAGGCACTTTACAGAGGCGAGCACAGCACAAGGCACTTTACAGAGGCGAGCACAGCACAAGGCACTTTACAGAGGCGAGCACAGCACAAGGCACTTTACAGAGGCGAGCACAGCACAAGGCACTTTACAGAGGCGAGCACAGCACAAGGCACTTTACAGAGGCGAGCACAGCACAAGGCACTTTACAGAGGCGAGCACAGCACAAGGCACTTTACAGAGGCGAGCACAGCACAAGGCACTTTACAGAGGCGAGCACAGCACAAGGCACTTTACAGAGGCGAGCACAGCACAAGGCACTTTACAGAGGCGAGCACAGCACAAGGCACTTTACAGAGGCGAGCACAGCACAAGGCACTTTACAGAGGCGAGCACAGCACAAGGCACTTTACAGAGGCGAGCACAGCACAAGGCACTTTACAGAGGCGAGCACAGCACAAGGCACTTTACAGAGGCGAGCACAGCACAAGGCACTTTACAGAGGCGAGCACAGCACAAGGCACTTTACAGAGGCGAGCACAGCACAAGGCACTTTACAGAGGCGAGCACAGCACAAGGCACTTTACAGAGGCGAGCGCAGGCGATGTCTGCCGGGTGAACGTGGCAATAGCCGCGGGGACGCGAAGGCCGGTTCCTCGGACGAAAAAATCCACGACGACATCGAGAGGCTGAGACGGCCGACGACGTGAAACGCGAGAGCGTGAGAGGATGGATTGGAACTGCCCTGCCCGGCAAAAGCTCTGGGGAGCTCGAAAAGAAACCCTCTCCCTTGGCTTCAGGGGGGCCCACCCCACTACAGCCCTGTCCTGTACCTTAACTTCAAATTGGCTCCACTGATTATAAATGCTTTTTCACCTGATCCCAACTTCCACCTGTGACCCTTACCTTTTGTAACGTAATAGGACAAGACCCATCCTCGATAGGATGTGTACATCAAGACGTCCCCCGCGCCGGCTTCGGTGCGGCCGATCGCAAACTTGGGCTCTGCCTCTCTGCACGGAACCTCGGACGAAACAGAAAATATGACTGGCACCGTCCGCAAGGTGGAATTCCTGATGCGGTTCCTTTATTCCATCTTGGACTACAAACGCTTGTCAGCCAACCAGGGACTTAAACAGAAGAAAAACCACTCAGTCCGACCTCTCGTACTCAAAGATCCCCTGTAAAGTTCTGAAGACAGAGCCCTCAAACGAGTGTGGGGTGCATTGCATCTAGGCGTGTGCAGTTTTTAAAAAATTCGAATCGCCTCCCTTGCTTTCTAGACACTGCTCACCGGCGTGGCAGGCTAGGGGCGGCTGAGGCGAAACGTCTTTCCCCCGATACCGAGTGCACGACAAATCTGCAACCCCTTCTGTCTCTCAGAATCCTGTCCGTGACACCGATTCTTGTCGGGATCCACGAGGTGGGATTTGTGATGTGGTTCTTTCATTCTATCTTAGAGAACTAAACATTATCAGCAAACAAGTACTTTAAACAGAAAAATCAGTCAGTCCCACCTCTCGTACTCAAATATCCCTTGTAAAATTCTGAAGACAGAGCCCTCAAATGAGTGTGGGGTGCTTTGCGCCGAGGCATGTGCAGTTTTTGAGAAATTCAAATCGCCTCCCTTGCTTTCTAGGCACTGCTCATCGGCATGGCAGGCTAGGGGCGGCTAAGGCGAAACGTCTTTGCCCGAGACTGAGTGCACAACAAATCTGCAACCCCTTCTGTCTCTCAGAATCCTGTCCGTGACACCGATTCGTGTCCGGATCCAAAAGGTGGGATTTGTGATGTGGTTCTTTCATTCTATCTGAGAGAACTAAACATGATCAGCAAACAAGTACTTTAAACAGAAAAATCAGTCAGTCCAAACTCTGGTACTCAAATATCCCTTGTAAAATTCTGAAGACAGAGCCCTCAAATGAGTGTGGGGTGCTTTGCATCGAGGCGTGTGCAGTTCTTAAGAAATTCGAATCACCTCCCTTGCTTTCTAGACACTGCTCACCGGCGTGGCAGGCTAGGGGCGGCTGAGGCGAAACGTCTTTGCCCGAGACTGAATGCACAACAAATCTGCGACCCCTTCTGTCTCTCAGAATCCTGTCCGTGACACCGATTCGTGTCAGGATCCACAAGGTGGGATTCGTGATGTGGTTCTTTCATTCTATCTGAGAGAACTAAACATTATCAGCAAACCAGGTACTTAAACACCAAAACACACTTAGAGCTTGCACCCACCTGTCCTCTGGCATCCTGGGCTGGGATATCTTGCAAGTAGACCACCTAAAATGAAAAAACAAGGGATTAAAGTTATAGCAGAAACTGAGACCCCAGCAAGAAGAACTGCTTCTCTTCACCAACCGAGGCTCACCTTCACAATGCTTCACCTTCGCTGCTGCTATCCGGCTTTACTTCCTGAAAAAAAAAGACAAAGACTAGAGCTGTAACACAGTGACTGGCTCCAGCCCTGCTGCAAAGAAGAACCGTGACCGACCTTCTCAGGGGGATCGCCTCATCTGGGATACTGCGCTCTGCCGGGAGGTCGATCCATCCACATCTGAAAGAAAGTTAGGAAAAAAGTCAAAGTGCTGCAGGGTAACTTCACAGCTCCAGACACCTTCTGCCAACATAAGAATACCACCTAGACTCCAACTACAGCCCCTATTACGAATCCCCAATTACAAGTGCCCAGGACTTGTCCTAGAACACCTAAAACCGGGCCGGGCGGCAGGGCAGAGCAGTTCCGGACCGAATACCCCCAGACACCCGTGACAAATGAGACGAGAGACGAGGGGACACGACAGGGAGAGAAAACTCTCTGAGACGACAAAGTCCTCACGAGGACCGAGGGAATGCTGAACGAGATGACCAAGGGGGGACCTAAGGCGAGCCCGCCGGGTTGGGATGACCCCGGAGGAAAAAGATGCCGACGGGACGACTTATTCCAAGAACCGCGGAGATGGATGCCTGAGAATCCTGTGGCTGGAAGCCTCTGCCTGCCTTTGAATCGGCACAAGTCCTTATCCACTGTAAAGAAATATGACTGCACACAGCTGTCAACACAGCTGAGAACAAGACCTAAAAAGACATCCGATCGGATGCTTCTGAAAAGAGATGCGATTCTGACGCGTGTCCGAGCTCCCAAATCGAAGCTTCGCCGGTGTCGGCACCGGGCCGAGGAACGCAAAGATGGGAGATGAGCGGAGGGACGCCAGGTTTCTCCTAAGCTCCTGGGAGGGCTAAGGCAAGAGACATATTACGCGAGATGCGCGGAAGACACGGAAGGCACGAGAGACAAGTGACGACACACCCTGGGACTGCTCTGCCCTGCCCGCCTCAGCATCGCGAGCCAAAGTGAGGCTTTCCCCCAATGGGGCCTAGGGGGTCATTTCTAGAGTCTCCCCATCCCCAAAGCTCACTCAAAAACCCAAACCGATCTGAGTCCCGACCCGCCGCCCTGCTTTGATCCCCTCTGCGGGCTCCGCTTATCTCTCGGATGGCTGAAGACGTGAGTCACGGCGAGAGGCCGGTCAGGGGCCAAACGAAGCCACCTCGCCGTCTGGGAAGGTCTTCTCTCACCAGGCTGTCGTCTCCGACAAGTATCATCACCTACGACAAAGAAAACCAAATATAAGTGCAGAATCTTAGTGGCATATTCACCAAAACCCAACTATGCTCCTACTCACCGTCTCTTAGGAACGCCCGGGTCCTCGGGCCGCACGCTTCGGCCACGCTCCGAGGGGGACGCCATCGTCGCGGGGCACGCCTAGAATAAACGGAGAGGAGGCGATGCGGCGTCGCTAAAAGTTGAGCACGCCGTCGCCGCTCCTCCCGACGCCCCCGACTCGCCGCGACTCCTCGGCCGTGGCTAAAGGCTACCCGGACTGCACCTTCACGTGGACGAGGTCGAGGCTTCGTCACAGACTCCGGTAACATTTGCTGGGGCTCACCGGAGAAGCAAACCGGGTCTCTTGGCATGTCAGTGAGGGGGCCTCAGCACAACATCAGGAGGCAGCCTAAAACACACAAACAAGCAGGAATGCTGGAAGTTGCACCAGAAACTGAGACCCCAGCAAGAACAACTGCTTCTCTTCACCAACCGAGGCTCACCTTCTACCTGCTTCGCCTTCGCTGCTGCTATCCGGCTTTACTTCCTAAAAATAAAGACAAAGAGCAGAGCTGTAACACAGTGACCGGTTCCAGCCCCGCTGCAAAGAAAAACCGTGACCGACCTTCTCGGGGGGATCGCCTCATCTGGGACGGGGCGCTCTGCCGGGAGGTCGATCCATCCGCATCTGAAAGAAAGTTAGGAAAAAAGTCAAAGTGCTGCAGGGTAACTTCACAGCTCCAGACACCTTCTGCCAACATAAGAATACTACCTAGACTCCAACTACAGCCCGTATTACGAATCTCCACTACAAGTGCCCGGGACTTGTCCTTGAACACCTGCAACGGGGCCGGGCGGCAGGGCAGAGCAGTTCCGGACCGAATACCCCCAGACACCCGTGACACGTGAGACGAGGGGACATGACGGGGAGAGAAAACTCTCTGAGACGAGAAAGTCCTCACGAGGATTGAGAGAATGCTGAACGAGATGACCGAGGGGGGACCGAAGGCGAGCCCGCCGGGCTCGGATGACCCCGGAGGAAAAAGATGCTAACGGAACGACTTATTCCGAGAACCGCGGAGACGGATGCCTGAGAATCCTGTGGCTGGAAGCCTCTGCCTGCCTTTGAATCGGCACAAGTCCTTATCCACTGTAAAGAAAGATGACTGCACACAGCTGTCAACACAGCTGAGAACAAGACCTAAAAAGACATCCGATCGGATGCTTCGGAACAGAAATGCGATTCTGACGCCTGTCTGACCTCCCGAATCGAAACTTCGCCGGCGTCGGCCCCGGGCCGAGGAACGAAAGATGGGAGATGACCGGAAGGACCTGGGGTTTCTCATAAGCTCCTGGGAGGACTAAGGCAAGAGACACGTTACACGAGATGAACGGAAGACACAGAAAGCACGACAGACAAGTGACGACACACTTTGGGACTGCTCTGCCTTGCCCGCCTCAGCATTGTTAGCCAAAGTGAGCCTTTCCCTCACGGTGGCCCCAGAGGCCAGTTCTCAAACCTCCCCCTCCCCATAGCTGACTCGAAACCCTAACCGGTGTGAATCCTAACCCACTACCCTGCTTTCGACTTATCTCTCCAAAGCGAATCCATCGGAGAGACCGATCTGCTGCTAAGGAAAGCTGCCGCAGCGGTTCCCTTTTGTGTCACGATGAATCTGCTGAGAGAATCTGAAGTATCACACTTGACGTGACCTAGAACTTCAGGAAACTGCAATCCTCCTAAAAAAACCCAAACAGAAGAATCATTATAAAAGCATCTTATCACCCCTGAACTCCCAACCCAAAATCATGAACTTAAATACTCCCTGTGTTCAATAATGTTTTCTTCAAGGTGTTTTCAAAACCTCTGCTGCTTCAAATGCCCAAAAGATACCTGCTAAAAACAGGCTGGAGTAAATTGAAAGAGCCTCTTCGCTGAAATGAGAGACAAGCTCTTTAGCCCAGCTGATTCCCTTGGAGGGAATAATGCCCTTTAGCACAGCCTGGGGTTAATATACCCCTAATTGAGCCCGCCTCTTTTTCCCACAATGCCTGGGAAAAGGGAGGCGGCAAATCCCACCGGGTATAAAAGCCCTCAGAGGGACCTTAGCTGTTTGGCTCCTCTGAGTTAAAATTGAGGTAAGGAGCTCTGCGTAGAAGAAAACTCTTTGGGAAAAGACAGTGTTTTCTTTTTTTACTGCAATTACTCAGAGCAATGGAGCAAAGGAAAAAAAAAAGGTAAGAAGCAAAACTTTGTGTTTCAGCAGTGTTGCCGGCTAAGTTGGATAATTTATGGACTTGCATAATTATGTATTAGTGATTACTAAGTAGCACTCCCCCTGTGATTAATTAGGGTGGAGAAGAATAGTATAGATATGAATGGTGTCTCATAGGGACCTCTAATTAGGGCTCTCTACATTATAAATGAAAATAAGAAAAAGAATAGACTCCCAGTTGGCATTACCGTTACATACCTGCTGGACTCGCTCCTGTTGGAAATATTTAGTGCCGGGGCGTGGGTAGAGGTACCCTGAAATGCAGCTTTAAACCCTTGAAATGCTGTGTCCTAGTTTAGGGCAAACTAGGGAGGAAAACTCCAAATGGGGGTTTCCCCAGGGAAATGACCCCTCCCTACCAACTGGTCCAGGAAAGGAAAAAAAAAATTCCTTGGGAAGAAGTGGAAAAAGCTGTTTATTTAACAGAAATTGAATAATATGAAATAATAAAACCTCTCACTGTTCGATGGGATGGCAAGTCTAGGAAGAAAAGTCCTTTTCACGTGGTGTAGCTCGCCTCGCTCGGGTTCTTATCGGTCCTTCCGGCGCTGAAAAGTGCCGAGGCCCAGGCCCCGGTGGGCCAAAGGCGTGAGCTCCCGGGCTTTGGCCGGGTGTTCGGTCCGGAGCAGGTTTGCACAGATCCAAGGAAACAAAAAAAGGAAAAAAAAACAAAGGTCCAGGGAACTCCTCTGCCTCAGCTAGCTAAAACCAACTAAAAGCCAGAGAGAAGCTCTGTCCCACTGCCTGTCTGTGCTGCAGACACCACGGTCCAGGAGCGGGATGTGTGGGAGTGATGTTTGTTCCTTAATGCAAACGGCGTGCTTCTTCTTCCCCCCGCTCTCGTTTTCAGAGCCAGTCTTAAAGGTGCAGAATTTAATATTTAACATAAACCAGACGATTGGGGATACCGGTATCATAAAGTCACCCCAGGACATGCTGGAAAAGGCAACGCTAACAATGAGCAAATGGGGCAGCTACCTCCACTTAAACAGATACAGTGGTAAATAAATGGCTTCTCCCCTTTAATTTAAACCCGTCAAATATTGGGAAAAAGAGTGGTTTTCCTCACTTTAAATCTCTCTGGTGATTGAAAAGGGGGCATTTTTTGGTTAATTCAGATCCATAAAAAAGCATCATCCCTGCTTTCCCTTTCCACTTAAAGTGGAAAAAAATAGAAAATGGGCATTCTCTATCAATTAATATCTCTAACAGCACAGAAAAGGCAGAGTTACCTCCAATTGAGGCTATCAAAATTGCAGGGGAAGTGGATTTCTCTTCAATTCAAACACAGGCGATTGGGGAAAAGGAAGCTTTTTCCTTCAGCTTAAACACCTTTTTTCCTGATAACCCATCCCTTCTTTGGGGCTGTGGAGATGGAGTGGCGAGGTAGAAGAGGAAAGCTGAAAACGGCCGCCCCCCCCCCCCCCCCGCCGGGAATGTGCGTGCTGCCCCGCCCGCTCGGGTGACCCTGCTCGGCAGGACGGGCTTTTCTCTCGGCTTTATCTTAAAGTGACGCTCCCCGCCCGGGTGAAACCGCCTGATCCCCCGGTCCCTGATGGGTGCCGTGACCCTCGTTCCCGGAGGAACTCCCGGTATACCCCCGCTGGCCCCTCCGGCGGCTCCTTGCGCGAGCCTTGCCCGGGTAACCCTCTCAAAACTGCCTCTGCAAGGAGCTGCTCCCTTCTCGTCCTCACTGGTCACGCCTGAGGCTGCAGCACCTTGGAGTGGGGGGGGGGGGTTGGGGGTGAGGCGCAGAAACATCCTGCCGGTCGTTCCCTCCCTTACGTGTCCCGCTGTCCGTCCCCGAAACGCCGGGGTGCTGGGCTTTCATTTCCGCGATAGAGAACCGGTCTCCTCCTCCGGGTGCCGTGGCCGAAATTGGGATTCTGCCGCATAAATCCCCTGCATGCTGGGTTTGTGATTACGGAGGAAATTCCTCAAGGGGTCCTAGGCGATTACCGGTTACTGACTTCCGCTTCCCTTGAGCGGCCGCGGGTTTGCCCGGCTCGTTTAGGGCTAATCCTGGCCGAACCCGAGCGCCCCCGTCGCTGCTCTGCCCTGAATTTCAGTGAAATATCGATATAGTTTATAAATGCTCCCTTTGCTCGCCGCTCGGTCTTTCCCCGCGCAGCCGCGGGGACCGGGCTCGCTCTGCGCTTTGATCCCGGCCCCGGCGGTCCCGCCCGGATGCTGCGGGTCACGGACGCGAGCTGAGGACCGCTACAAATGTTGGGTTTTAAAGTAAAATTTCTATTACGCCCAGCTAAATGATCAAAATAACTACGTGTATTGATGATCACCAGGGAAAGCTTTTCAGGGAAGAAAATAGCCGTTTTGGTAGCGCAGATCCCGTTTTGACAATAATTGCGTTCATTTGGGTTTGGGAATCCTGCCGGTGTAAGACATCTGAGAACTGGTATTTTGCAATTTGATATTTTGAAATTGGGTGCTTTTCATATTTTGGAACTCACTAGTTTACTATTTTGAAACGGAATCATTTTGGAATTTTGGAACCCTGTATTCTGGTATTTTGCAATTGGATTCCTTTGGAAATTTTCAACTCGGTGATTTGAAACTGCGTGACGCTGGTATTTTTGGACTTGTTCTGGTGTTTTAGAAGTGGGCATTTCTCTCCCCTTCCGCGGTTTGACAGGCTGGCACGGGGGGGGGGGAGACGCGGGGAGCGCGGGGACGGCAGCAGGAGCCTCGGCGATAAAAGCTGTGATTGCGCATGCGTGGGTGGCGTCAGCGCCGCAGGGCAGCATGGGGGAGTGGTGTACGGCAGCAGGAGTTTCGGATCGGCCTGGGCCGCACCGCTCGGATCGGTGTCGCTGGACGGCGGCGGCGGGGCCGGCGGCCCCACGGGTGCCGGGAAAGCGGAGCCTGTGGGGCGGCAAGGCGGCGCGGGCGGCACGGAGGGGGTGTAGGGGAGCTGAGCTGCGGGAACGGCGATGCCGAGGGTGGGCGGGGTGGCGGAGCCGGGAACCACAGTGTCGGCGGGGGAAGGCGGGGCCGCGGGGACGGCGGCGGCGGGGCCCATAACCGCGGGGAGGGCGGAACGGGGCGGGACCGCAACATCGGGGGTAGCTGGGACGGCAGGAGGGAGGCAAAAGCGGGCAGGCGGTGGGACGGGGAAGGCGGGGGGAGGGGTGGGACGGAGCGTGCCGGAACTGGGGTAGGGGGAACGGGGGCCGCGTGGTCGGGGGCGCGCCGGTCTCAGTGGGCAGGAAAGGAGGGGGGCCGGCGGGGACAGAGGATGCGGGGGCCGCGTGGTCGGGGGGAGGGGTAGGAGATACGGGGGTTGCGGGGGTACGGGGGGCTCGTCACGCGTTGTGTATTGGCAGCATGCATTTCTACGAGTGCTCTGCAGGCTGGGAGGAGCTTAGCGGCCGCCACAGTTCGGCGAGAGATGTTATTAAAAAGCTTATTACCAACTGTGTCCCAAAAATCTCTAGTAAAAAATTCTGAGTGTTTTGCGTTTGGGAAATTAACTAGAGTCCAGGTTAGGAGGGTTTTTAGTTCTCGTTTAGGCAATTTACTTTGGCCGGCTTTTAGTGAGAATTTTAGTTGCTTATACAGCTTTTTTTCTGGGGTTGAATAGTTTTGACCCATGATAGACTGGTTTGTGACTCACCTCTTATTTTAATGATGTCAGCTCGTCTCTCAGAGCTCGGGTGATGGGTGCTGGCCGGGCACGTCCCATCCGTTCTCGGGTGTCACTTAGTAATACTCGCACATAACCACGCTGCAGAGTCGTCTAAAAACTACAGTGCGGACACTGCAGCGGAAAAACTTCTAGAGAGTTCGGGGTGTAGATGCTGTGACAGCGTCTGCCCCTCGCTCGACCACGTAGAGGCTTTGCCCGCCTAGCCCAGGTGAGACGTCGCCTCGCAACGCCCCCCTGAGCTCGGGGGCTCCACGGAAACCGGGGGTTCTGACGCTGCTTGGCAACCTTCACCCCGAAGAAACCACGCAGGGGATGTCCCGTGTAGCACAGAAGAGGCGTGGCTTTGCCACCCTTCTCAATGCCACGGGGCCCTGCGGAAACCAGGGGTGCGGACGCCGTTCGGAACGTGCGCCCCGAAAAAGCCACGCGGCGGATACCTCTAGAGCTCCGGAGCCGACGCTGCTGAGCGACGGCCGGCCAGTGCCCGAGGGTGCCGCGGAACAGTGGAAAGAGAGTTACGGTGTTATGATGATCGGCCGCATAAACTGCGCTCTAGACGGCCTTAAAGGGTGAAAAAACCTGTCTTCGTAGTTGCCAGTGATGATGGAGCAGTGTCTCACCGATGGAGGAGTCGTGGGATGGCTCGTAAACGTGCGGGCGCCAGGTATTGGTGTGTAAAAACGCTCACTCGCGGTGAGAGACTTCTCCGGGGTCAAGCTGTTCAAGTATAAGCAATTTATTATAAGGGTAAAAAGAGGGGAGATCCGTGTCCGCCGCCGGCCTCGGCGTCCGCGTGGTCCGGGGAAGGGGAGAGAGAACGGGTAAGAGCAGGGGAGGAGAGGTTGGGAAAGGGGAGGGAGGGAATAAGAGAGCAATAGAGGGAAAGAGGGAAAAACCAGAGGTAGAGAGCAGGGAAGACTAGTGGGGTAGGAGCAGGGAGAGGGGGCTGAGAGTTAAGAGTGGGGGAGAGGGCTAGACGGGAAGGAGGTAAGGGAGCGGGGTTCAGAGGTAAGAGCGGGGGAGAGGGGAGCTGAGAGAGGGGTAAGAGTTGAGAGCGAAGTTCTTGTTACAATCCAATATATCTTTTTCTATTGTGAATATTCTAATTCTTAGTAACCGATCACCATGAGACACGGCCACTAAAGAGTTTACATACAGCCTATGCGCTTCCCTATATTAACGTACAGTGCTGCGCTTTAGACTCTACAAAGCTTTACAAGTTCTTTCCTTGCTTCTTTACCTTTGGACTTCTCGATCAGCAGAAGGACATTGTTTTGTCAGCAGGGATTCTCGTTCAACTGGCTAGGCTATTGTTCTTTGGTTAACCGGCACTCGGTATCCTAGGACTCGGAGCAGGCTTTCATTTCTACTTTGATTCTAGCCTTCATATTTTCAGAATCTTCTGACAAACAATCACATTCATAAGGTTTCCCTGTTTCACCCTCCCCAACAGAGTTGCTTCCCTCAGTTTCAACTACTTTCGTCCTCATCATCCCCATTTTTTCTAGGGACGCTTTGGAGGGACTAGGAAGATGAAATCAAAAGGAAAAAAGGAGAAAGATCCCCCCTGCAAATCCAGATCCCCCCTGCAAATCCATGCACCGGTTCATCTGCTCGGCTGCTGCTGCTTGACGGAGGTTTGTCCGATACCCGGTGCTGTTGCCCCTGGGTGAGAGGGTAGGGGCGGAAAGGGCTCGCCGCTAGTTCCCTGAACGCCTCGTTGTCTGCGCCTGACGCGCTGGGCCAGGCCTTGACTTTACCTGGATAGAGAATTGACAAAGCCAGAAGTTTTCTGGATCAAAACAATACTCGGGTCAATTGGACTTGGCAATTAGTGAATTAATATAGCAGCTGGATTTTTACCGTGGGCTTGGAAAATTGTTATCCGGACATGATTTTCCAATCTTCCGTTGATTCATCAGCAGTGGCAGACTCTGGGATGAGAGTATATATTTAGTACATTCAGTAATTCATATTACATATTATATAGATAAGTTTAATATCGCATAATATTAATTATGCACCGTCTTAATCAGTTTTTGATTGCTGTAAAAGTATTATTTCCTATATGTATACATATGCATGTGTTTTACTTTGATGGTTTTTCTCTGTCAGAACAAGACAGTGGATATTTGACCTTTGTTTACAAGAGAGGGGGAGGAAACAGGCTGCAGTTCAGAAGCGTGGAAACACTATGTATGTATTTTAGATTTTGGAAAAAACGCCAAGATTGTATATCTATTGCGAATAATTCTTGAACGGTCCTTTTTAAACGAGTCTTTCACAAAGCCAGTTCCATCAATTATCAGGTATTCTTCTAACAGTACTCGAGCAAAGTTGAGAGAGAATTCTTGGGTTCCTGTCAAAGGTTCAGAAGCGAGAAGATTAAAAATTAATTTCAATTAGTAATTTGGAGTAAAGTGTATCTTTGTGTATTCACAGGTTCAAAGCAGAAGTAACTTCCTAGCGAAGAACCATGGAAACTCATCAGCTGCAGAGACGAGCAGACGGCCCAAGGAGCAGAAGAGCGAGCACGCCGATGTGAACCGTATCGAGACCGCAGTTGACGGCCGAACGCCTGTGATCCCGCGCGCGAGAGCGATGAACTTTGGGTTTCGTGTGAAAGAGTAGGAAAATCGATATTGTAAGGCCTCATTTGTTAAAGCATGGTGTGAACTGTGTCAAGATTCAGAATCCTGCATGAGAGATCAAGTCCTTGAAGATGAAGGTGAATCAGGTATCCCAAGGAGCAGAAGAGCGAGCACGCCGATGTGAACCGTATCGAGACCGCAGTTGACGGCCGAACGCCTGTGATCCCGCGCGCGAGAGCGATGAACTTTGGGTTTCGTGTGAAAGAGTAGGAAAATCGATATTGTAAGGCCTCATTTGTTAAAGCATGGTGTGAACTGTGTCAAGATTCAGAATCCTGCATGAGAGATCAAGTCCTTGAAGATGAAGGTGAATCAGGTATCCCCCTTGAGCTGTATCATTTTGTTGATCGCTTTGTGATGCAATTTCACCTGCATTGATTCTTTTAGTTAACTCAAAAGAAAGTGTACCTTATCTCAGTGAAAATAGATTTTTGTATAATATTCAATTTTTCTTTTTATTTAGCATGTTCTATATAAAGAGGCAACATCTTAGTGTAACCTTATATCAATCTTAGTCACACTTGATTGTGAAGAGTTGGACTCATGAAATTTCAGATAGATATTTATAACAACTCAGCTTTCAATTCAAGTAGTTTCAGCAGAAACTTTAAAGCAATTAGACAAATTAAGCTACCGGTTAAGTTAGCAACCTAGATCTATTTCTCTAGCTTAGAGTGGTTAGTTAACTGATGTTCAAAACTGGAGGCAGAGCGCTCTGTAGAACAGAGCAGCAGTTCTGTTGTTGGTGCGTAGGGCTTGAGAGAAGGAAAAATAACCCTGAGTGAAAATTAATCAAAGAAAAGGTTTGGGTTGATTTTTTTTTTTTTTTCTTTTTTTAAGGAGTGGGGCAAATGTTGGAGTCTGGAATACAGAGTGCGTACCCTTGTTTCTGATACTTAGTTATAAGATCCAGAAAAACATTGAATTTCATATAATGTGAAATTCATGAGCATGTTTTCATGGTGATACATGAAAACAAATGTTAAAGTTCGATAGAAAAAGCTAAAAGTGTAAGGGTATAGATTAGAAAGTTTTTTTAAATCACTGAGTGAAAAAGTTTAGAGAACAGGAGACAAGATGGAGGATTTAGGGTGTTGTCTCTTGTCACTTTTTCTTTCTTCTGCATGTTCTTCTCAGAGAGATCAGAGATGTTAAGAGAGACACCGGGGTTTCTGATAAGCCCCCGGAAGGGATAAGGCAAGGCACGTACGACACGAGAGGTACGAAAGGCACGGAAGGCACGGTAGAAAAGTGACGCGACACACCCCGGGATTGCTCTGTCCTGCGCACCTCAGCACTGTGAGCCAAAGTGAGGCTTTCCCTTGAGGTGGCCTAAGGGGACACAGCTTGGACCTCCACATCTCCAAAGCTCACTCAAGAATCCTTGGGCACGAGTGCTTACCTGGCACACCGCTTTCATGCCCCTCTGTAGTTCTTGGACTTCGACTTAGCTCTCATATGCGTGGGGACGAGAAGCCACGTGGGGCACAAGGGAAGGCCGCCTCACCGTCTGGCACGTTTCTGGCAGGCTGTTGTCTCTTGGACAGGTACAATAAAGAAAACCAAATATCAGTGCAAGATCTTAGCAGCACATCTGTGAAAACCCAACACTCACGGTCTCCTGACAATGGCTGGGTCCTTCGCCTGCATGCTTCAGCCCCGCTGGGATGCTGAGGCTTGCGGAGCGAAACTCTTCAAGCGGTATTGCCGTGGATCCGAACGAACCGCTGCCTTGATGAGGTTTGGGAGCCTCCCCGGTTGCGGATGAACGGGGACCCCGGGGTGGGCCGGGGCTGGAAACCCCTGGTTATCCCACACAAGCGGGACCTACGTGGCCGCTATCTCTTCTCAACTGGCCCTAGAACACGGTGTACTGCCTGCACCTCTCGGGGTTCTGGCACTCTGCTGCTTTAGGATTCCTGCCTGCAGCTGCCTCAGGGAAATGGGAGCGCTGTTAGGGCTGCTGTTTATGGTTGGGGGTGGGGTACAACTGTATTCTACCGTACCTGTACCCCTTATTTTCACTGTTTGCTCAGCCTTTTTTTTTTTTTTTGGAACTCTTGTCACAGATTGAGGGCACTGAGGAGGGACTGCCAAGATGGAATCAAAAGGGAAAAGCAGAAAGATCAGCCCTGCAAATCCACACTGGCTCACCTGTTCAGCTGCTGTTTCCTGGCAAAAAGCTTTGTCCCTCACCACCTCCTCTGAGCAATGCTCCGGGTCCAAGTGCATCCTGGTGCTCCCCCAGACCCTATGACATGCTCTCACTGTCATGTTGGAGGCTGAGATACAGAGTGTGTGCCCTTGTTTTTAATATTTAGTTCTAGGATTCAAGGAAACACTGAATTTCATATAATACGAAATTCATGTGCATGTTTTCATGGTGACACATGAAAACAAATATTAAAGTTAGATAGGAAAAGTGTAAATGTGTAGATTAGAAAGTTTCTTAAATCACTGGGTGAAAAAGTAGTTTAGAGAACAGGAGACAAGATGGAGGATTTAGGGTGTTGTCTCTTGTCCTTCTTCTTTCTTCTTCATGTTCTTCTCCTAGGGGTGTTTTGGTAGTAGTAGGTGATTGGGTAGAAAATGTCAGAGTGCAGCACACAGGTGTTGGGTCATTGGGTCACTAAGAAAAATAATTTAGTTGGCACCTGTTAATTGGGTAAATGGACATATAAAAGACCTTGAAGAAGATCTTTGTTAGCCATTTTACCCCTTTTCTATCATAGTGCACATAGCTCCTTGTACCTTGTAATGCTGATAACAAAAAATAAACAACTGAGACCGAACGAGAGAAAACCATGCTCCCTCTCATCAATCTTCAGTGCAAAGGGAAAAAGAACCCAAATCAAAAAGTCCATAAAGAGACAAGTGGCTCCCAAACTTGGGGTACTTTGAACTGAAGGCTCCTGTTGAAAAAAAAAAAAGGAAAAAAGAGAAGACAGCAGAAAGCCGGAAAACTCCCTGGAAAGGGGAAAAAGATCTTGGTAATCCCGGTGCTGGTGAGAGCAGACAAGCCAAGCCACACTGTCTGTGAGCTGTGGAACGGATCACGGATAGAGGAGCTGAGAGAAAGCTGAGCCTGAGGTCAGGTAAGCCGTCAAAAGGGAGCAGAAATATGGGAAACATGTCCAGACCTGAGGGGGAGGTTTTGGCTATTTTGGAAGCTATGGTAAAGGAGCACCCGATCTCTGTGTCCACGGATGAGCTTAAAAGCCTTCTATCCTGGGTACGGGTAGAATTCCCTAACGTGGATTCAGACAAAATTTTTACCCCAAGCCTGTGGGAGAAGATAAATGTGACAGTATATGAAAAAACCACTCTTAGAGACGAGGTAGCAGCTGAACTTCTAACGGCTTCTGCAGTGACTTATGAAGTCATCGCCAGTAAATGGGACTCTGAAACTCAGGCAAGGGACACTATGGGTCCAGAAAAACAGAAGGGTTTGTTTCAGTCAGATGCGGAATGCTCGTTACCGCACGCTGTAAAGTCTGTGTCAGCCTCCCGGAAATCTACCTTAGGAAAGAGAAGGTCTAAGCCTGTTGAAAGCCCAGAAAAACAACTATACAGAGGCGAGGAGGCAAAAAACACGGGCAGAATCTGCACAAAGGGGTCTTAGAGCTTTTGCAAGAGTGTCTGGGTTCTCTTGGAGCTGTTCCAGCGCCCGGTATGCCGGTGCCAGCAGAACAGGGAGGGGAAATTTCCTTGGCCGCCTGCGTGCCGGCAGCCGAGTCCCTTTCCGGCCCTAAGGGAGTGGAGTGGACAGCCCTGTCCCCCCTGGGAGGGTACGGGAGGGTTCTGCCCGAGCCAGAGCTGTCCGGGACCTCCACGGGCACGGCGGCCCCTGCGCCCCGCCTGCCAGGGGTGGGCTTTGAGCCACAGCTCTCAGTCAACGTGACGTCAGCAGGGACGCAACCGCAGCCGCAGCTCCAGACCCCGCCTGCGGCACCGCCCCCAGGCCAGCCGTCATCCGGGGCGCCCATGACGTCACAGGGAGGCGTGGTCCCGTCCCTCCGTGCCCAGCCCGGAGCCGGGGCACAGGCGGGTGGAGAAACCGAGCCTCGGCGTGCGCCGAGCGCTGCGGCGGCACTTTTAAAATTGAATTCGCTTTGCAATACAGCTTCAGCAGAGCAACAACAGCTTGGAAAAACAACAGCTTCACCACAGCAGATGGTTTCACTGGATACCACACAAAGCCAAGAGTCTTTTGAGCACAGCCGTGGTAATGCACAGTTCGTTCACTCTACAAATCCTCCCAGAGACATGGACTCAGGGTTACGGGACATGTCAATACAAACTCCAGCATCTCTGGGATGGTTTCAGAAAAATAGCCGAAAAGCAAAAATCAAAAGCATTGTAAGATGCATTACTGGCTTATCTGCAAATTATAGCAGTCACAAGCTTCAGAAAGAAGCCCTTATTGAAGTGCCTTCAAAAATGGATCAAAAAGCTTAAAAATGTTGCATAATAGAATACATATAGATGTTGTATTTCTAATGATATCTGTTGGTTTTGTTTTTACAGAATAACATAGAAAATTATATTTATGCATCCCAAGAAATTTAAAAGATTTTTCTTCAGTTTCAGTATTCTCAATACATGAAAGTTTTGAAAATGTTATCTTCTCTATACATCTACTGATAATGTAGTATTGTATGATATAGAGTGATCAAGCAGTATTACTGTAGTTACAGTCAGTTTCTACAAGATGCATTTCTTTAAAATTAAGTTGAAAAATCATATGATTAATCCTACAGAAAAAGGATTTAATGACAGGTTTCTTTCATTTTTAACCTTTCATTTGAATAAGTGTATTGTAGATTTAGTTCAATACAGTTTTCAGTAATCTCAAAGTTATATTAACCGTATATTACCCATTTGCTTGGTATTTTTTTTACAATTTTAATAAAGAAATTTTAATGTGAGTCCTTTTGTTATAAAAAAAAAAAAAAACAACAAAACCAAACCTGTATAACAGCATATATACCAATTTGGATTTTAGATTTTAGTTAAAAAAGTTAAACTTAATGTTTCTGAAAAGTACTACAAAAGCTGAATCGCAAATTACCAAATCTGTGGTGTTGTATTTTTTCTCTAGTAAAACTGAATTCTAAAAATCCTAACAAATTTAAGCGTATACCAAGCAAATTCTTGTTACGAATGGTATTTTTAATAACATGTGCAGTTATTATAAGTTATTCTCAAAACCAGATAACATAGAATGGTGATAAATTTGTTGCATCCCTATAATCCCTATAGTGAATCAATATTCCTGTTATATTGTGTTCAAAGAAGTGTATACCAAACTTTTAATTGCCTTTTTTTTATAATAACAGAGTAAGATTAAGTTGTGTTTTCATCTAATATAGATTGTGTTAATAAGATTAAGCAAAGTTAAATTTCACTATGTTTAAGTTTGAGTGTTTTTTACTTAAGTTATAACTTTAGTATTTTTTGACGTTAAGTTTTGTTACTTCCTTTTATCGTAATTATTTTTTAACAAGTTAAAATTTAAATTTCTTTATGTTTTATTGAAGACATCTGTTTAAAATGCATAGTTATTTTCCTATAGAGATGAAGATAATTACAACTGAAACAGTGGTGACAGAACACCGGTGAACACCTGCTTAAGAATAGAGGTGAATGCAATTTGTGACACCCGTGATTTCATTAGAAGTTCTATTGTTTGTTATCATCTCTACAGTTTTAGTTTTCTAAAAGTTGCATAAAAAACTTAGTGATTGTTATTTACAAAAAATTTTAAAGTTTTTCACTTTAATTCATTTTTAGTCACTAAGACGTGAATATTTTAAATTTATTATCTTGATTTCCTCAGACACTCACTGATGACATATTCATTCTATAATGTAAATTTATAGATTTTTTATGATGAGCATTATGTATAAAGTGTCATTGTATTTACAGGCAGCTTTATACATATTTTAATATATCTTTGTGTAATTACCTTTTAGACACGTGTCATTTGAGATTTTTTTGTTTTCTCACTACAGATGCATCTTGGTAAATAAGTTATGCAGCTGCTTCTATACAGAGTTTTTTTGTCTTGGTTTTTACTCTTCTCCTTGTTTAAGATGATTTGCATTTACCTAATCCAATGTAGCTTTATTATTTTAGTTTCCAGAATTCTAAGAAAATGTGTCATGGTTGAAAGTCAAGGGTTATGAAAGAAACTTCAGATTAAATTAACTACTGAATGGTTTAATTAGTCAATTACCTAAGACATCTGATCATTGTTTTATACAAATGCCTTTTAAAAGTTTGCTGTGTTTTAAGCATCTTATAGCTGCTATTTTTAAACCCCTTGCTTTGAAAATGACTAAAGAGACATCTTTCCAGATGAGGCCTAAGGCTCTGGCCAAGCCTTGACTTTACCTGGATAGAGAATTTACCAATAAACCCAGAAGTTTTCTGCATCAAAACAATACTCAGGTCAATTGGACTTGGCAATTAGTGAATTAATATAGCAGCTGGATTTTTACCGTGGGCTTGGAGAATTGTTATCCGGACATGATTTTCCAATCTTCCGTTGATTTATCAGCTGTGGCAGACTCTGGGATGAGAGTATATATTTAGTATATTTAGTAATTCATATTACAGATTATTCAGATAAGTTTAATATTGCATAATATTAATGATGAATCTTCTTAATAAGTTTTTGATTTCTGTAAAAGTGTTATTTCCTATATGTGTATACATGTGCAAGTGTTTTAATTTGATGGTTTTTCATTGTCATAACAAAAAAAACAAATACCTTACTTAATTACAAAAAAAGGGGGGGAACCAAGGCTATGCCTCGGAAGTATAAAAACCTTATAAATCTTAAATTTTTGGAAAAAGTGTAAAGATCTTATATCTATTGCAAATAATTCTTGAACGGTCCTTTTTAAACAAGTCTTTTACTAAGCCAGTTCCATCAATTATCAGGTATTGTTCTAACAAGACTCAAGCAAAATTGAGAGAGAATTCTTTGGTTCTGGTCAAAAGTTCAGAAGCAAAAAGATTAAAAAATTCATTTCAATTAATAACTTGGAGGAAAGTGTATGTTTGTGTATTCACAGGTTTAAAGCAGAAGTAACTTCCTAGAGAAGAACCTGGAAACTCATCAGCTGCAGAGACAAACAGACGGCCCAAAGAGCAGAAGAGCGAGCACGCAGATGTGAACCGTATCGAGACCGCAGTTGATGGCTGAACGCCTTTGATCCCGCGCGCGAGAGCGATGAACTTTGGGTTTCGTGTGAAAAAGTGGGAAAATGAATATTGTAAAGCCTCATTTGTTAAAACATAAGTGAAGGAAAAATAACCCTTCTTGAAAAGTAATCCAATAAAAGATTTAGGTTGATTTTCTTTATTGTTTTTTTGGTTTGTTTTTTTTAAAAAGAGAGGGGCAGTTGTTGGAGTCTGAGATACAGACTGTGTGCCCTTGTTTTTAATATTTAGTTCTAGGATTCAAGGAAACACTGAATTTCATATAATATGAAATTCATGTGCATGTTTTCATGGTGACACATGAAAACAAATGTTAGATAGGAAAAGTGTAAATGTGTAGATTAGAAAGCCCAGGTGTCCCCAGATGTCCCCAGGTCCCCCCAGGTGAGTTCCAGATGTATCCTCTCCATCCCAGGTGTGTCCCAGGTACCCCCAGGTGTCCCCAGGTGTCCCCAGATGTGTCCCAGATGTATCCTCTCTATCCCAGGTGTCCCCAGGTATGTTCCCAGGTACCCCCCCCAGGTACCCTCAGGTGTGCCCAGGTGTGTTCCTTCTGTTACCTCTGTCTCTCTTTTCTTTGCCTCCTTTGGGCTCTGTTCTCTGTGGATATATCTTTTCTTTAGTCTCTCAGCCTTCTCTGGGCTCAATTCTCTGTGAATACAGCTTTCTATAATCTCCCAGCCTTCTCTGGGCTGAATTTTCTGTAGATACAGTTCTTTCTATACTTTCCCAGCCTTCTCTGGGCTGAATTCTCTGTGAATACAGCTTTCTATAGTTCCCCAGCCTTCTCTGGGCTGAATTCTTCTGGGATCCTCCCTCGTGGGGAGTTCCACTTATATCTCAGTTCTCATTATTCGAAGTAAACTCTCGAGCTCGTTAGAATCTTGTTTCTCGTGTTTATTGCAGAATCCTTACAAAAGTTAACAGGTTTCTCTAGGCTGGTTTCAAGGTTAATCTTTGCAATTTGGTACATTTCTTGCTTCTGATGGTACAAACAAGGCCTTGTGGCACACTTCATGTCTGATACACAAAATGGCCCCGAACTACGCAGTTCTTTTATCTTTATACTTATTTTTATCCAATTAACAATAGACACGTATATTATTTTTCTTAATGACCCAATGACCCATCACCTCTGTGATGCACTGCGGCATTTTCTATCCAATTACTAACTACTACCCAAAAACCTCTAGGAAAAGAACATGAAGAAGAAAGAAGGACAAGAGACAACACCCTAAATCCTCCATCTTGTCTCCTGTTCTCTAAACTACTTTTTCACCCAGTGATTTAAGAAACTTTCTAATCTACACACCTACCTTTCTTATCTAACTTTAGCATTAGTTTTCATGTATCACTATGAAAACATGCTCATGAATTTCATATTATATGAAATTCAGTGTTCTCTTGAATCCCAGAACTAAACATTAAAAGCAAGGGCACACAGTCTGTATTTCAGACTCCAACATCTGCCCCTCTCTTTAAAAAAAAATTTTTAAAAAATCAACCCAAAGCTTTTGTTTGATTACTTTTCAAGAAGGGTTATTTTTCCTTCACTCATGCCTTATGCACTAACAACAGAACTGCTGCTCTGTTCCACAGAGCGCTCTGCCTCCAGTTTTGAACATCAGTTAACTAACTACCCAAAGCTAGAGAAATAGATCTAGGTTGCTTACTTGACTAGTAGCTTAATTTGTCTAATTGCTCTAAAGTTTCTGCTGAAGTTAATTGAATTGAAAGCTAAGTTGTTATAAATCTCTATCTAAAATTTCAAAAGTCAAACTCTTCACAATCAGGTGTGACTAAGATTGATACAAGATTACACTAAGATGTTGCCTCTTTGTATAGAGCATGATTTGGAATAATATTAATTATCTCATTTTCATTCTGTTTTAACACAGAAAAATTGGATATTATACTAAAATCTATTTTCTGAGGTAAGGTACACTTTCTTTTGAGTTAACTAAAAGAAGTGATGCAGGTGAAATTGCATCACAAAGTGATCAACAAAATGATACAGCTCAAGGGTGATGCCTGATTCACTTTCATATTCAAGGACTTTATCTCTCGTGCAAGATTCTGAATCTTGACACTGTTCACACCATGCTTTAACAAATGAGGCTTTAAAATATCGACTTTCCCACTGTTTCTCATGAAACCCAAAGTTCACTGTTCTTGCATGTTGGATCTAAGCTGTTCTGCTGTCAACTGTGGTCTTGATACAATTCACATCTGCGTGCTCGCTCTTCTGCTCTTTGGGCTGTCTGCTTGTCTCTGCAGCTGATGAGTTTTCATGTTCTTTGCTAGGAAGTTACTTTTGCTTTGAACCTCTGAATACACAAACATACACTTTCCTCCAAATTATTAATTGAAATGAATTTTTTAATCTTTTTGCTTCTGAACTTTTGACCAGAACCAAAGAATTCTCTCTCAACTTTGCTTGAGTACCGTTAGAACAATACCTAATAATTGATGGAACTGGCTTCGTAAAAGACTTGTTTAAAAAGGACTGTTCAAGAATTGTTTGCAATAGATATAAGATCTTTACGCTTTTTCCAAAAATTTAAAATATATTAGGTTTTTATACTTCCGAGGCATAGCCTTGGTCCCCCCCTTTTTCTTTATATAATTAAGTAAGGTATTTGTTTTTTTGTTATGACAATGAAAAATCATCAAATTAAAACACTTGCACATGTATACACACATAGGAAGTAACACTTTTACAAAAATCAAAAACTTATTAAGAAGATGCATAATTAATATTATGCGATATTAAACTTATCTGAATAATCTGTAATATGAATGGCTAAATGTACTAAATATATACTCTCATCCCAGAGTCTGCCACAGCTGATAAATCAATGGAAGATTGGAAAATCATGTCCGGATAACAATTTTCCAAGCTCGCTGTAAAATCCAGCTGCTATATTAATTCACTAATTGCCAAGTCCAATTGACCTGAATATTGTTTTGATGCAGAAAACTTCTGGGTTTATTGGTAAATTCTCCATCCAGGTAAAGTCAAGGCTTGGCCAGAGCCTTAGGCTTCATCTGGAAAGATGTCTCCTAACTCATTTTTAAAGCAAGGGGTTTAAAAATAACAGCTATAAGATGCTTAAAACACAGCAAACTTCCAAAAAACATTTGTATAAAGTAAATGACAAGAAGTCTTAGGTACCAGATCAATTAAATTATGCAGCAGTTGGTTTAATCTGAAGCTTCTCTCATGGCAGTTGACCCTTAGCAATGGTACATCTCCTTAAAATTTTGAAAACACTGAAAAATAAGAAAGCTATAACAATAGCAATAACAATATATCAACGATATAACAATATAACAATAATAATATAACAACAAACAATAGAACTCTCAATGAAGTTAAAGGTGTCACAGACTGCATTCACTTCTGTCCACAAGCAGGTGTTCATCTTCATCTCTTTAGGAAAATAACTATATTTTGCAATTTAAACAAATATCTTCAACAAAACATAAGGCAATTTAAATTTAAACTTGTTAGAAATTAATTATGATAAAAGGAAGTAACAAAACTTAAAATCAAAAAATACTAAAGTTATAACTTAACTTAAAAACACTCAAACTTAAACATAGTGAAATTTAACTTTGATTAATTCTATTAACACTTAATCTATATCAGATGACAATACAACTTAATCTTACTCTATTATTATTAAAAAAAGGCAACTAAAAATTTGGTATATACTTCTTTGAACACAATATAATAGGAATATTGGTTCACTATAAAGATTATAGGGATGCAACAAATTTATCATCATTCTATGTTATCTGGTTTTGAGAATAACTCATAATAACTGTAGATGTTATTAAAAATATCAATTCATAACAAGAATTTGCTTGGTATATGCTTATATTTGTTAGGATTTTTAGAGTGCAGTTTCACTAGAAAAAAAAAAAAAAAAAAAAAAAAAACCAACACCACAGATTTGCTAATTTGCTATTCAGCTTTTGTAGTACTTTTCAGAAACATTAAGTCTAACTTTTTAACCAAAATTCAAAATCCAAATTGATATATATGCTGTTATACATGTTTTTTTTATAACAAAAGGACTCACATTAAAATTGCCTAATTATAAAAAAAAAACAAGCAAATGGGTAATATATGGTTAACATAATTTTGAAATTACTGAAAACTGTATTGAACTAACTCCACAATACACATACTCAAATAAAAGGAAAGGTTAAAAATAAAAGAAATTTGTCATTCAATCCTTTTTCTGTAGGATTAATCATATGATCTTTTAACTCAATTTTAAAGAAATGCTTCTTGCAGAAACTGACTGTAACTACAGTAATAATGCTTGATGATCACACCATATGATACAGTATTATATTATCAGTAGATGTATAGTGAAGATAACATTTTCAAAACCTTCATGTATTAGGAATACTGAAACAGAAGAAAAATCTTTTAAACTTCTTGGGATGTATAAATATCATTTTCCATGCTATTTTGTAAAAATAAAACCAGCAGATATTATTAAAAATGCAACATCTATATATATTTCATTATAAAATATCTATAAGCTTTTTGATCTATTTTTGAAGGCACTTCATTCAATAGAGACTTCTTTTTAAAACTCAATCATGATTACAACAATTTTCTGATTTACCAACAATACAATTTGTAAAGCTTTTAATTTTTTAATTGTCCAATTAAAACACTCTCTTTTTTGTCCCTCTCTGAGATGTCCAGCTTTCTGTTGTTTCTCTTTTGTTTTGTTGCTTTCTGTAGCTTCATCGAAGTTGCTTGAGTTGTTTTACCGGTGGTTGCCAGGGTGACAGCGTTTCTAGCTGCTGTGTGCTATCAAGCCCGTCCGCGCCGGGCTGTTTTTGAATCTGAGAAAAGAACTCTAAAAACTTATATTTAGGAAGAAACTCCTTTTCAGGAGATAAATCCCTTTTTGGGTGACTGCTGTTTGTCCCAGAAAACGGACCCACGACCCTGAGATCAAGAGTCTCAGGCTCTGCCGGCTGAGCCAGCCGGGCCGACTTTCCGAGCTTTTCCGGCTCGGCTTCAGTGCTGAAACGCGCATGCGCGGCTGGACAGGGGCCCCGCCAATCTACCCTCCGGAGGGCCGGGTCTTCCCCGTTATGGATCACGGCAGTGCTTTCCCTGCGGGGCGTGCATTTATAACTTTGGCCAGCCCCTTTTCTTTCGCTGTCTGTCTACGGCAGCGTTCTAATATTTTTTTTTTTCCCTAATCTTTCCCCCCTTTGCTCGGGGTCACTCCGCGGTGCGGCCATCCCGCCATTTCCCGCCGCTCTTTGAAGCCTCTCCTCTTTGGACAGCTTCTAACTCCGCCTGATGGGCGGGTATTTTCGGGGTTGCCTGCTGAGCAAATACCCCCCTCCGTGTCCCCTCTTGGGCAGACACACCTTTACTAGTCTTTTCTAACATCTCTGTGTTATTAAATTCGTCAGAGGGCGGGGTAAGCTCCTTCCCTCGCTCTGGCTCCTCTGACGTGCATGGAGGGTGCAGGGTAGGGGGCTGTTCTAAAGGCGTGGTTTTAGAAACAGCGTGGAACTTTCTAACTTTTTTTTTTTTTTTCTCCATTCCGCCCCCCGCGATTTCTTCTAACTGCAATAATTCCAAAAAAAAAAACTCTATATAAACCATCATATCTCTCCATGCAATCTTTTTAATCTCTAACAATATAACAAACTGCTCACTCTGCTTTCTGAAGTAACACAAGCTTCCCGGTGTTCAGTTTTCCCTCGCATTCCTCCCTCGTCCCCCCACGTTCTCTGAAGGGACAGGGGCAGGGGTACCACGCCGCCGGGGAATTATCTGGGTTTTCCCGTGCTTTCAGAAAGGGCAGTTCATCTCCCCCTATTCCTGGGGCTATTAACTCTTTAAACATCATATTTATATTTTCCCCCAAATCCTGGGTTTAAACTATCTCTCTTTATAAATATTCAACCCCATTATATAGACCGTATACAGCTTACCAGACCTGGCTATCTTCAGATTACTGACCAGCAGAATCCAATGTTCCGAGTCCAGGGCCCTTGGAATTTCGGAATGTGATAGTAGATGTTTTTCTCGAGGATTTCTTTCAGGAACTGGTTGCTGTGATCCTGCAGGTGTTGATTGAAGCTTCTGTGAGTTTGTCCTCACACGGGGCACCACTTGTTACCTCTGTCTCTCTTTTCTTTGCCTCCTTTGGGCTCTGTTCTCTGTGGATATATCTTTTCTTTAGTCTCTCAGCCTTCTCTGGGCTCAATTCTCTGTGAATACAGCTTTCTATAATCTCCCAGCCTTCTCTGGGCTGAATTTTCTGTAGATACAGTTCTTTCTATAATTTCCCAGCCTTCTCTGGGCTGAATTCTCTGTGAATACAGCTTTCTATAGTTCCCCAGCCTTCTCTGGGCTGAATTCTCCTGGGATCCTCCCTCGTGGGGAGTTCCACTTATATCTCAGTTCTCATTATTCGAAGTAAACTCTCGAGCTCGTTAGAATCTTGTTTCTCGTGTTTATTGCAGAATCCTTACAAAAGTTAACAGGTTTCTCTAGGCTGGTTTCAAGGTTAATCTTTGCAATTTGGTACATTTCTTGCTTCTGATGGTACAAACAAGGCCTTGTGGCACACTTCATGTCTGATACACAAAATGGCCCCGAACTACGCAGTTCTTTTATCTTTATACTTATTTTTATCCAATTAACAATAGACACGTATATTATTTTTCTTAATGACCCAATGACCCATCACCTCTGTGATGCACTGTGGCATTTTCTATCCAATTACTAACTACTACCCAAAAACCTCTAGGAGAAGAACATGAAGAAGAAAGAAGAAGGACAAGAGACAACACCCTAAATCCTCCATCTTGTCTCCTGTTCTCTAAACTACTTTTTCACCCAGTGATTTAAGAAACTTTCTAATCTACACACCTACCTTTCTTATCTAACTTTTGCATTTGTTTTCATGTATCACTATGAAAACATGCTCATGAATTTCATATTATATGAAATTCAGTGTTCTCTTGAATCCCAGAACTAAACATTAAAAGCAAGGGCACACAGTCTGTATTTCAGACTCCAACACCTTCTATCCCCAGGTGTCCCCAGGTGTGTCCCCAGGTGTGTCCCCAGGTGTATCTCAGGTGTCCCCGGGTGTGCCTAGGTGTCTCCAGGTATATCTCAGGTGTCCCCAGGTGTGTCCCAGGTGTATCTCAGGGGCCCCCAGGTGTCCCCAGGTGTGTCCCCAAGGTGTCCCCAGGTATCCCCAGGTGTGTCCCCAGATGTCCCCAGGTGTATCTCAGGTGTCCCCAGGTGTGTCCCAGATGTCCCCAGCTGTCCCCAGGTGTGTTCCAGGTGTGTTTCTAGAACGTGTTCTGGATTGTTCTAGATCGGGGTCTAGACTGGGTTCTAGATTGTTCTAGAGTGTTCTAGATCGCGTTCTAGATTGTTCTAGAGCGTTCTAGACCACGTTCTAGATTGTTCTAGACTCGGTTCTAGAGCGTTCTAGACTGGGTCCTAGAGCGTTCTAGATCACGTTCTAGATTGTTCTAGACTGGATTCTAGAGCGTTCTAGACCGTTCTAGATTGGGTTCTAGATTGAGTTCTAGACTGTTCTGGACTGGGTTCTAGATGGGGTTCCAGGTGTGTCCCCGCTGTCCCCAGGTGTCCCCAGGTCCCCCCAGGTGTCCCCAAATGTCTCCCAGATGTTCTCCAGGTGTCCCCAGGTGTGTCTCAGGTATCTCAGATGTTCCCCAGCTGTCCCCAGGTGTGTCTCAGCTGTCCCCAGGTGGCCCCAGGTGGCCCCCAGGTGTCACCAGGTGTCCCCAGGTGTATCTCAGCTGTCCCCAGGTGTGGTTTTGGTGTCCCCAGATGTGTCTCAGGTCCCCCCAGGTGTCCCCAAATGTCTCCCAGATGTTCTCCAGGTGTCCCCAGGTGTGTCTCAGGTATCTCAGATGTTCCCCAGATGTTCCCCAGGTGGCCCCCTGGTGTCACTAGGTGTCCCCAGGTGTCCCCAGGTATGTTCCCAGGTACCCCCCCCAGGTACCCTCAGGTGTGCCCAGGTGTGTTCCTTCTATCCCCAGGTGTGTCCCCAGGTGTGTCCCCAGGTGTATCTCAGGTGTCCCCAGGTGTGCCCAGGTGTCTCCAGGTATATCTCAAGTGTCCCCAGGTGTGTCCCAGGTGTATCTCAGGGGCCCCCAGGTGTCCCCAGGTGTGTCCCCAAGCTGTCCCCAGGTGTGTCCAGGTGTCCCCAGGTGTGTCTCAGGTATCTCAGATGTTCCCCAGCTGTCCCCAGGTGTATCTCAGCTGTCCCCAGGTGTGGTTTTGGTGTCCCCAGATGTGTCTTAGGTCCCCCCAGGTGTCCCCAGGTGCGCTCACGTTGTCGGTCAGGGTGACATCGGCCCCTAGGGTCAGGGGTCGCCGAATGACCTCGATGTGTTTGTGCTCGGCCGCCCAAATGATCGGGGTGCAGCCGCCGTTGTCCTGAGGGGTCATCCAGGGGTCAGCGCCGCCTCCAGACACCCAAAATCACCCCAAAACACCCCAAAAACAACCCAAAACAACCCCCAAAACAACCCCAAAAACAGCCCTAAAACAGCCAAAAAAACACCCGAGAAACAACCCCTAAACAGCCCAAAAATAGCCCCAGAGCAGCCCTGACCCTCTGACTACTGCCAGGACACTCCGGACACTGAGTGGACACTCAGGGGTCACTCAGGGGACACTCACACACTCAGGGGTCACTCAGGACAGTGAGTGGACACTCAGGGGTCACTCACTGACCTCTCACCTGGGCGTTGACGTCCACCTGTCCAGTTCCCAGCAGGGACACATAGAGTGGACACTCACACACTCAGAACACACTCAGGGCTCACTCAGAACACTCAGGACAGTGAGTGGACACTCAGTGGTCACTCACTGACCACTCACCTGGGCGTTGACGTCCACCTGTCCGGTTCCCAGCAGCAGCTCCACCATCTCCAGGTTCCCGTTCTTGGCCCCGTGGTGCAGGCAGGTGGAGCCGTCCTCCTCCTGTGACGTCATCGACAGGGGAAGCAGTGACGTCATCGACGGCCGCGCCGTGACGTCATCGACGGCAGAGCTGTGATGTCATCGACGGCAGGGCCGTGATGTCATACACGGGGCCGCAGTGACGTAATCAACGGGGCCGCCATGATGCCATCAACAGCAGCGCCGTGACGTCATACACGGGGGCATGGTGACGTCATACACGGGGGTGGTGACATCATATGGGGGCGTTTGGTGATGTCAGACACGGGGGGGTGGTGACGTCATACATTGGGGGGGCTTGTGACGTCACACAGGGGGTGGTGACGTCACACAGGGGGCGGTGACATCACGGAGTGCGGATGACGTCACCGGGCGGGACACGTGACGTCACGTGGGGAGAGAAGGTGACATCACAGGGAACACTATGACGTCACCGGGCCGACAATGACATCACCGGGTGCGGGGCAGGGAAAATGTCACCAGGATCAAAATTGAGGTTCACAAAGATCCTGAAGGAGATTTGGGGCAGTTTTGGGGGATTTGGGGCAGTTTTGGGGGGTTTGGGGACAGAAGATGAGACACCCCAGGCGGGAGACGCAGCCCCGGTGGAAACGGCGCCCAATGCGCACGTCAGGGTGGCATTCGAGAAATGTGCCCTAAAATCCAGAAATCGGCACAAAATCAGCCAAAATCAGCAAAAATCGGTGAAAAAACGGCAAAAAATCAGCCTGAAGTACCCCAAAATCACTCAAAATCAGCCTGAAACACCCCAAAATACCCAAAAATTGCCATGAAACACCCCAAAATCACTCAAAATCACCCTGAAATCAACTGAAATCAACCCGAAACACCCCAAAATCAGTCTCAAGCACCCCAAAATCAGCAAAAAAACAGCCTGAAATCACCAGAAAACACCCTGAAATCAACCAAAATTGGCCTGAAATGCACCAAAATCACTCAAAATCCTCCAAAAAACCTCCCAAATCCCCCAAACTGATCCCTAAAAGGCACAAATTGAGGTTCCCAAAGATCCTGAAGGGGATTTGGGGCAGTTTTGGGGCATTTGGGGATTTTTACAGAATTTTCTTGTATTTTATGAGATTTTTTTCTAGATTTTTTAGGATTTTTCCAGGGATTTTTTGCAATTTTTTCGTATTTCATGGGATTTTCACGGGGGTTTTTTTGGATTGGGGTAATTTTTGGGTTAAATTCCGGTGATTGTGGGTTTTTCTGGATGCACAGTAGTGCAGAAGTGCCCGCAGCCAGGGTAGCAGTGCTGTTTGACCCCAAAACTCAGGATTTTTATGGGATTTTTTGCCATTTTCTCATATTTTATGGGATTTTTTGGTTGTTTTTTTTTTTATTTGAGGATTCTTTTGGATTAAATTCCTGGGATTTTGGGTTTTTCTGGACTCACGGCAATGCAGAAGTGCCCGCAGCCGGGGTAGCAGTGGTGTTTGACCCCCAGAACTCAGGATTTTTATGGGATTTTTTGCCGTTTTTGCATATTTTACCCAATTTTCACGGGGTTTTTTTTGGATCTGAGGATTTTTTGGGTTAAATTCCGGTGATTTTGGGTTTTTCTGGACTCACGGTGGTGCAGAAGTGCCCGCAGCCGGGGCACCCCTTTTCTTGTTGCAGCACAGCTCCTTTTTGGGAGGGGGTCTAGACCTAGAAGGGCTTCCAATAAAGCAGGGTGCTGCTGTCCAGGGCAGGTGGAGTTGTTCTGTGCCTTCTTTGGGGGTGAGGAGCAAAGGCTGAGGGGGACGGGGTGGGCACTGGGGGGCTCCCGTGTCCCTTGGGGCACGCCGAGGTCCCCGGCAGAGGGAGGCAGGCGCTGCGCTGGAGGAGCAAGGTGAGCGGGGAATGGGGAGGGCTCGTGCCGGGTACCCTTGCCCAGAGGGGACCCCGAGCTGCCAGGAAATTCCCTGCGAGGGCTGGATGCAGAATCCAAAAACCTGTGGAGCTGTTCTGGTTTTTACGGTAGGCATTGGCAAGGAACAGGAATGGATCTCTCTAAATTCCCTTGGAAAGAAACCCCCTCTCTGTGCACGCCGTCTTTAGGGTTTTGTTATGTCAGGAACGGCTTACCGTTAAGGAAGTGGGTTTTGGTTTTCCACCTCTTACTTCCCTGTAAAATATGAGTGTATAAAACACATCTGTGCATCCATGAGGTACTAAAATGCACCGAGAGAAATTTCTATGCCTAAGTTCCATAGTGACGAGCGCGTTCTGCACTCGGGCTTCACCAGAGCTTTATATTTTTGTCATTCTGACCTGTTAGCTGAATGAATGGGTAGAGTTTCAAAGAGAAAGCAATGCAAAGTTCAAAAAGCAGAACATTAGAAAGAGAAATATCGAAATATATACATGTAAAAGTAAATATAGGGGAGCTAGATAGATATATATAGAGAGAGAGTTAGAGAGAAAGAAAAAAGAAATAAATACAAGTAATCCAAATCTAGACAAGTAGATTAATATTCAGTATGAAAACCATATGGATAGATGCTAATATATTTTAATATCTGTTGTGTATTATATCTAGGTGTGTAAAAAAAGAAGTTCAATATGATAGAAATAGGTATGAAAAATATTTAAATCAAGGGACTTATTGTTTTTTATTTACTTACAGGCATGGCATTTAAATGAATAATATAGAAATGAAAATATACACATCTATAATAAACAAATGAAGATAGAGAGATAGCCATAAAATAGAAATAAATACAAGTAATCCATTTCTGGACAAGTAGATTAAAACCTCAAAAAAAGCTCAGAGACTAGAACCACATGAAGGCCTCCACCCTGAGAGACATGAACTTAAGGAACAGCATTACAAAGTCCTTTATCCCACAGTCCTTTTTCCCAACACACAGGAAGTACCAATACAATGTAATTAGTATAGGTTTTTCTTACTCTTTTGAACCCCACATCGGGCAGTGAATAATGTAATGCTTAGAAAGCTAAGACAAAAGTCAAAGTGCTGCAGGGTAACTTCACAGCTCCAGATATCTTGTGTCCACCGAGGAACACCCTCTAGACTTCAACTACACCCTACATTACAAATTTCAAATTACAGGGGCCTGGGACTTGCCCTTTTACACCTACACCCAGGCTGGGCAGCAGGACAGAGCAGCTCCGGGACAACTACACCCAGACACCCGTGACACACAAGACAACAGACGAGGGGACACAACGGGGAGACAAAACTCTGGGCCACAAGAACGGCCGCAAGGACCGAGAGAACGCGGAACGAGATGAGCCGGGTGAGAATGAAGGCGAGCTGATGAAGCTCACAGAACCCGGGAGAAAGAAGATGCTGACGGAATGACAAACTCCAGCAACTGCCAAGACGGATGCCCGAGAATCTGAGGGCCACAGTCCCCTACCAATCTTTGCGTTTCTTCAAGACCTAAGCCACAACAATGGATCCTCGCGGCGCACGGCTGTTGACACAGCACGGAACAAGACCTCTAAAAGACATCCGATCGGATGCTTTTAAAAGAGAGATGCAATGCCAAGGCCCCTGAGAGCACCCGATGCAAAGCTTCGATGGTGCCAGGCCGAGGAAGCCAGAAATGGGAGATGCGAGGAATGATGCCAGGGTTTCTGGTAAGCCCCTGGAAGGCATAAGGCAAGGCACGTACAACACGAGAGGCACAAAAGACACAGACGGCACGATGGACAAGTGACATGACACACCCCGGGACTGCTCTGTCCTGCACACCTCAGCACTGTGAGCAAAAACGAGGCCCTCCCTTCATGAGGCCTAAGGGGCCACAGCCTGGACCTCCCCATCCCCAAAGCTGACTCAAAAATCCCAGGTCACAAGTCCGGACCTGGCACTCCGCTTTCGTCCCCTCTGTGGGTCGTAGCCGTCGACTCAGCTCTCAGACGCCCGGCGGGGAGGATCCACATGGGGCGGCAAGGAAGGCCAGCTCGCCATCTGGGAAGTTCCTCCCATGGCCAGGCTGTCGTCTCTCTGTCAGCTACAATAAATAAAACACAAAATCAGCGGCTGATCTTTGCAGGGCATCAGCCAAAACCCAATAATTCCGCGACTCACGGTCTCCTGCGAACGGCCGCATCCTGAGGCCGCACGCTTCGGCCGCGCCAGGAGCCGGACGCCGTCGTCGCAGGGCGTGCCTGAGTTAAGAGAAGACAAAGTGATGTGGCATTGCTGAAACTCAAAGGGAGCCTCGCTCCTCCTCCCGACATCCCCAACTCACGGCAACCCCTCGGCCCGTTCCTGAAGGCCACCCACACGGCCCCTTTAAGTAGAAAAGGCCAAGGCTTCATCAGACAGTCCCGTAACGCTTCCATAGTGCTCACGGGAGAGGCGAAGCAGGCGTGTTGGCCGGTTGGCGAGGGGGTCTCAACAAAAAGAGACTGGACTGCCTAAAGCACGCAAACAAGACGGGATGCTTGGCGTTGCACCGGAAACTGAGAGCCCAGCGATAACAACAGCTTCCCTCCACCGGTCAATGCTCACCTTGCCCACTTCGCCTTGACTGCTGATAGCCAGCTCTACTTCCTAAAAATAAAGACAAAGAGGAGACCCGTAACACAGTGACCGGTTCCAGTTGCCCTGCAAAGACAAACATTGACTTACCTTCTCGCGGGAACCCCCTTACCCTGGATGGGGCGCTCTGCCACCGATTTAATCCATCTGCATCTGAAAGAGAGCTAAGACAAAAGTCAAAGTGCTGCAGGGTAACTTCACAGCTCCAGACATCTTATGTCAATCTAGGAACACCCGCTAGACTCCAACTACACCCTACATCACAAATTTCAAATTACAGGGGCCTGGGACTTGGCCTTTTACACCTACACCCAGGCTGGGCAGCAGGACAGAGCAGCTCCAGGACTACTACACCCAGACACCCGTGACACACCAGACAACAGACGAGGGGACACAACGGGGAGACAAAACTCTGGGCCACAAGAATGGCCGCAAGGACCGAGAGAACGCGGAACGAGATGAGCCGGGTGAGAATGAAGGCGAGCTGATGAAGCTCGCAGAACCCGGGAGGAAGAAGATGCTGATGGAATGACAAACTCCAGCAACTGCCAAGACGGATGCCCGAGAATCTGAGGGCCACAGTCCCCTACCAAACTTTGCGTTTCTTCAAGACCTAAGCCGCAGCAATGGATCCTCGCGGCGCACGGCTGTTGACACAGCACGGAACAAGACCTCTAAAAGACATCTGATCGGATGCTTTTAAAAGAGAGACGCGATTCCAAGGCCTCTGAGAGCTCCCGAGGCAAAGCTTCGATGGTGTCGGGCTGAGGAGCCCAGAGATCAGAGATGCGAGGAGCGACGCCGGGGTTTCTGGTAAGCCCCCAGAAGAGATAAGGCGAGGCACGTACAACACAAGAGGCACAAAAGACACACAAGGCACAATGGACAAGTGATACAACACGCCCTGGGGCTGCTCCATCCTGCGCACCTCAGCACTGTGAACAAATGTGAGGCTCTCCCTTCACGTGGCCTAAGGGGCCACAGCCTGGAACTCCCCGTCCCCAAAGCTGACTCCATAATCCCAGGTCACGAGTCCCGACCCGGCACCCCACTTTCAGCCCCTCTGCAATTCGCAGCCTCCGACTCAGCTCTCGGATGCCCAGCGGGGAGGATCCACATGGAGCGCCAAGGAAGGCCGTCTCGCCATCCGGGAAGTTCCTGCCATCGCCAGGCTGCCGTCTCTCGGTCAGCTACAATAAATAAAACACAAAATCAGAGGCTGATCTTTTCAGGGCATCAGCCAAAACCCGACAATTCCGCGACTCACGGTCTCCTGCGCTCGGCCACATCCTGAGGCCGCGCGCTTCGGCCACGCCGGGAGCCGGACGCCGTCGTCACAGGGCGCGCCTGAGTTAAGAGAAGACAAAGTGATGTGGCATTGCTGAAACTTGAACAGGCCCTCACTCCTCCTCCCGACATCCCCAACTCACGGCAACCCCTCGGCCCGTTCCTGAAGGCCACCCACACGGCCCCTTTACGTGGAAAAGGCTCCGTCACACGGTCCTGTAACGCTTCCGCAGGGCTCACGGGAGAGGTGAAGCAGGCGGGCCGGCCGGTTGGCGAGGACGTGTCGGCGAAATGCGACTGGACCGCCTAAAGCACGCAAACAAGAAGGGACACTTGGCATTGCACCAGAACCTGAGAGCCCAGCGATAACAACAGTTTCCCTCCACCAGTCAACGCTCACCTTGCCCGCTTTGCCTTGACTGCTGCTAGCCGGCTCTACTTCCTAAAAATAAAGACAAAGAGGAGACCTCTCACACAGTGACCGGTTCCAGTTGCCCTGCAAAGACAAACATTGACTTAACATCTCGAGGCAACCCCCTTACCGTGGATGGGGCGCTCTGCCACCGATTTCATCCGTCCGCATCTGAAAGAAAGCTAAGACAAAAGTCAAAGTGCTGCAGGGTAACTTCACAGCTCCTGACATCTTGTGTCAATCTAGGAACACCCGCTAGACTTCAACTACACCCTACATCACAAATTTCAAATTACAGGGGCCTGGTACTTGTCCCTTCACACCTACACCCAGGCTGGGCAGCAGGACAGAGCAGCTCCGGGACAACTACACCCAGACACCCGTGACACACAAGACAACAGACGAGGGGACACAATGGGGAGACAAAACTCTGGGCCACAAGAATGGCCGCAAGGACCGAGAGAACGCGGAACGAGATGAGCCGGTTGAGAATCAAGGCGAGCTGATGAAGCTCGCAGAACCCAGGAGGAAGAAGATGCTGATGGAATGACAAACTCCAGCAACGGCCAAGACGGATGCCCGAGAATCTGAGGGCCACAGTCCCCTACCAAACTTTGCGTTTCTTCAAGACCTAAGCCGCAACAATGGATCCTCGCGGCGCACGGCTGTTGACACAGCACGGAACAAGACCTCTAAAAGACATCCGATCGGATGCTTTTAAAAGAGAGACGCGATTCCAAGGCCTCTGAGAGCTCCCGAGGCAAAGCTTCGATGGTGTCGGGCTGAGGAGCCCAGAGATCAGAGATGCGAGGAGTGACGCCGGGGTTTCTGGTAAGCCCCCAGAAGAGATAAGGCGAGGCACATACAACAGGAGAGGCACAAAAGACACAGAAGGCACGACGGACAAGTGATACAACACGCCCCGGGACTGCTCTGTCCTGCACACCTCAGCACTGTGAACAAATGTGAGGCTCTCCCTTCACATGGCCTAAGGGGCCACAGCCTGGAACTCCCCGTCCCCAAAGCTGACTCCATAATCCCAGATCCAGAGTCCCGACCCGGCACCCCGATTTCAGCCCCTCTGCAATTTGCAGCCTCCGACTCAGCTCTCGGATGCCCAGCGGGGAGGATCCACATGGAGCGCCAAGGAAGGCCGCCTCGCCATCCGGGAAGTTCCTGCCATCGCCAGGCTGCCGTCTCTCGGTCAGCTACAATAAATAAAACACAAAATCAGAGGCTGATCTCTGCAGGGCATCAGCCAAAACCCGACAATTCCGCGACTCACGGTCTCCTGCGAACGGCCGCGTCCTGAGGCCACGCGCTTCGGCCACGCCGGGAGCCGGACGCCGTCGTCGCAGGGCGCGCCTGAGTTAAGAGAAGACAAAGTGATGTGGCATTGCTGAAACTTGAACAGGCCCTCACTCCTCCTCTCGACATCCCCAACTCACGGCAACCCCTCGGCCCGTTCCTGAAGGCCACCCACACGGCCCCTTTACGTGGAAAAGGCTCCGTCACACGGTCCTGTAACGCTTTCGCAGGGCTCACGGGAGCGGCGAAACAGCTGTGCCGGCCGGTTGGGGAGGACGTCTCGGCAAAATGCGACTGGACCGCCTAAAGCACACAAACAAGATGGGACACTTGGCATTGCACCGGAAACTGAGAGCCCAGCGATAACAACAGCTTCCCTCCACCAGTCAATGCTCACCTTGCCCGCTTCGCCTTGACTGCTGCTAGCCGGCTTCACTTCCTAAAAATAAAGACAAAGAGGAGACCTGTAACACAGTGACCGGTTCCAGTTGCCCTGCAAAGACAAACATTGACTTACCTTCTCAGGGGAACCCCCTTACCCTGGATGGGGCGCTCTGCCACTGATTTCATCCGTTCGCATCTGAAAGAAAGCTGAGACAAAAGTCAAAGTGCTGCAGGGTAACTTCACAGCTCCAGATATCTTGTGTCCATCGAGGAACACCCTCTAGACTCCAACTATGCCCTACATGACAAATTTCAAATTACAGGGGCCTAGGACTCGGCCTTTTACACCTACACCCAGGCTGGGCAGCAGGACAGAGCAGCTCCGGGACAACTACACCCAGACACCCGTGACACACCAGACAACAGACGAGGGGACACAATGGGGAGACAAAACTCTGGGCCACAAGAATGGCCGCAAGGACCGAGAGAACGCGGAACGAGATGAGCCGGGTGAGAATGAAGGCGAGCTGATGAAGCTCGCAGAACCCGGGAGGAAGAAGATGCTGATGGAATGACAAACTCCAGCAACTGCCAAGACGGATGCCCGAGAATCTGAGGGCCACAGTCCCCTACCAAACTTTGCGTTTCTTCAAGACCTAAGCCGCAACAATGGATCCTCGCGGCGCACGGCTGTTGACACAGCACGGAACAAGACCTCTAAAAGACATCCGATCGGATGCTTTTAAAAGAGAGACGCGATTCCGAGGCCTCTGAGAGCTCCCGAGGCAAAGCTTCGATGGTGTCGGGCTGAGGAGCCCAGAGATCAGAGATGCGAGGAGTGACGCCGGGGTTTCTGGTAAGCCCCCAGAAGAAATAAGGCGAGGCACGTACAACACAAGAAGCACAAAAGACACACAAGGCACAATGGACAAGTGATGGGACACGCCCTGGGGCTGCTCCGTCCTGCACACCTCAGCACTGTGAACAAATGTGAGGCTCTCCCTTCACGTGGCCTAAGGGGCCACAGCCTGGACCTCCCCGTCACCAAAGCTGACTCAAAAATCCCGGGTCACGAGTCCCAACCCGGCACCCCACTATCATAACCCTCTACAAGTCGTAGCCTTTGACTTAGCTCTCGGATGCCCGGCGGGGAGTAGCCAGACGGGGCGTCAAGGAAGGCCACCTCGCTCTCTGGGAAGCTCCTGCCATCGCCAGGATGTCGTCTCCTGGTCAGCTACAATCTAGAAGACCAAATATCAATGCAGGATCTTAGCAGCACATCTGTGAAAACCCAGCACTTACCTTCTCTAGAGAATGCCCAGGTTCATGGGCCGCACACTTCACCCCGCAGGGAGGCAGAGGCTTGCTTCACAGCAGTATTGGCTGACACAGCCAAATTACCACCACCTCAAGGAGGGGAGGAAGACTCTCCAGTCAGTGAGGGACAGGGAGCCCAGGGTACCCCAAGGATGGAAACCCCAGCTTATATGACAGCAGTAGGCCCTAGCACCCACTCTCTCTTCCTGGCTGGCCCTAGCACCAGGGGTACTGCCTGCAGCTCTCGGGGGTTCTGGCACTCTGCTGCTTTAGGGTTCCTGCCTGCAGCTGCCTCAGGGAAATGGGGGCACTGTTAGGGCTGCTGTTTAGGGTTTGAATAGTCCTGTACTCTACCTTATATCGAAACCTGTACCCTTTTTATTTTCACTGTTTGTCTCCAGCCCTCGACCTCTGAAGCCCTCCCTCAACCTCTCTGTGTCACTGCCAAGCTCCCCCGCTGAACCCTACAAACTTAGTTAGAACCCTACGCTTGCAACTGGGGATGCTCCTTATCCATAGGCCCCAAGAGATGTCCATTAGCCCGGACCAGGCAATCCACAGTTGCTCCCTACCCTACCTAAGTTTGGCCCTGAGACAGGGCAGAGGCTGACAGAGCCGAACTCTTTGCGGAGGCTAGGCACGAAGCCCTGCCAACCGCCGCCTCGAGGAGGGGTGGGAGCAATCCCTGGCTGCGGAGGGACCGAGAGCCCAGGGTGGGGCGGGGCGGGAAACCCCCTGTTTCCCCAACCCTACGGATCGTCCCCCCACTATCTCCTGGCTGACCCTAGCACCAGGGGTACTGTCTGCAGTACCAGGGGTTCTGGCACTCTGCTGCTTTAGGGTTCCTGCCTGCAGCTGCCTCAGGGAAACGGGAGCGCTGTTAGGGCTGCTGTTTAGGGTTTGAATAGTCCTGCAAAAATCCCATTCCTAAAAACGAAATAACCAAAAAACAAATAGCATCAAATTCCCACCAATATCATCAATAAAATCACAGAACCTCCACCAGCCAAGGGAAAAAAATCTTAACCTAGAAAAAACCCAAACCACCTCAAAAAGATTCAATACTGAAACACAACGCATCCTAACACCTCAACTACCTATACTGAAATAAACTTTCAAAACGAATATTCCCTCTATCCACATCTCCAATACCAGATAAAACCAATAAAGTACTCTATCACAGCACCCCTGAATCAAAAAACTAAATTGCCCTAAAATTTTTTAATTTAATCACAAATTAACCCCAAAATAAAAACTTTAATCTCGCTAACAAAGAAAACCCCAAAACAGGTAACACAAACAAAACCCACACCGTACAACTGACTACCGGCAAAAACGGATACTATGCTCTTTCACTAACAGTTCTTATAACATCAGCAAAGTTAAACATAAATAAAAAGCAACCCTATTGAACTCCACACAACAAATCACACCAACTGTTAAAAAATAATCAAACTAACTCACTAAACTCAAGACCATTCAACTAACCCTAAACATTAGTAAAGAAAACCCCAAAGTTCTACATTTATAGTAATACATAATTACCAATACTCTATAAAAAAATTTAATAGCTAATTAAAAACATTAAAAAAACAATCTAAACTACTAAAAAGTTAAAAAATACCACCCACAAAAATATACCTATAAAAATCCACCATATAAATGCCTGTGTCCCCAGAAAGGAAACTAAGAAATGCCACAACAGAAAGAAATCCAAACTTATCATCAACACCTAAACTAAAAAAGACAACATTAAATAAATAGAACATATCTGTTATTACACAGAACTACAAACAAAATAAGATTAGACCATCAATTACTAAAAATCACCTTAAAACCACTCAATAAAATACTTTCAAAAATTGAAAACTGCATCTAACAAAAGCCACCTAATTAACACCCAAAACTCCCCTAACCAAACAAACCCTACCCCATCTGAACCCCTACATACAATAGAGAGCTAAAATCCCAATAATACCTATCAAAACCTATTTTAATTGATTCTACCTAAAATACAAAAAAACCCATTCATAAAATCATCTTTATTCAGAAACGAAATTTCACATAGTATACAACATAAAAAAATAAAGCAACACACTGTGTACCACCAAAAAAAACCTAATATTGAATAAAAACCACATATAAATACCTTTACTTACTAAATATTACAACCACTATTTATATTTACCTGTATTTCTATAAAAGTATATCTAAAATTAAAAAGCATTAATTTAATCATTAAGGCAAAGATATACAATAAAAAATAAAATGTCCTAAAATTCCATTATATTATATTATATCCCCACCATCTGCTTTATGCCCAAACATAAGTTCTGTAACTTCAAAACTAAGAAAGAAAAAAATTCTTTGAACACACAATCTACATACAGTACTAATACAGCCTCACACAAATTCTCTCTCAAATCTATTGTCTAACAAAGGCAACAAGAAATCAATTTTTTACTTTTTTAAAATAACTTCTCATTGATTAGTGAATACAAAATAATTGCCAAAACCGTAACTTCTTCTAAAACTATTCAACTTTACTCCGATCCAAAAACCCAGGCTACCACCAAAACACCCCACGGCTCAAAAGGATCCACGCCACAGCCCAACTCCAAAAACATCCAAACCATACGTGCAGAAAAACCCTTCTAAATCTCCTGCTCTTTTCTCCACAACAAAACAATTATCATTTCGTTATTCATCCTTTTTTCCTCTTACCTATGCCCTACTTATTAAAATAAACATTTTCTTTCAATTTTCCTCAAAAGATATTTCCTTTAAAATCAATTAAAAAACAGACTGAAACCTGCCTTCTATTAAGAAACACATTCGTATTAAAACATTTCCTCCCAGTTTGTCTCAAACCTTTCTAAGGTATAGATCCCGTTCCAGTGCACCAGAACCAAATCAACCTGCTCTGGCTCTGGAAACATCAGCGACACCAAACCCAGAGCACGAAGCACCTCGCCGCTCCTACCCCGCTGTCCCTCGGCCCTGCTCTCTCGCGTCCTACGCTGCAGAGCGCTGGGAGCCAGGTTCAGCCCCGAGAATTGTCGCATCCATTTCCTCGGACATTCCAGCTTCCACGGGGATATTGCGGGGACCCCCTGCATTCCATTCCCTAGTACAGCAGCAAGACAAAGTTCTCCCCCAGCCCGCATCTCCAGAAAATCGTGTACAAGGGTTAACAAGCTCCGAGGTTTGAGAAATACGGTCTGCCCAAAAAGCCCAACTCTGCATCCAGGGGAAATGAACATCACAAACAGATTCACGCACACCAGATGCACGGGACGCTGTCAGCTTGGACCTGCAATTAACTCGGCAATGGAAAAACCTGAGCTCGAAGCCCTCACGTGAAGGTGCAAAAGGTATTGGACGCAGTTTCTAGAAGGCGCCACATCGTTATTTAAAGGCGCGGCTCGGCTAAAGAGCAATACCGACAAAGCCCACAGACAAAAAGCCTGGGGGGTCTGGGTTCGATTTTTTCCCTCCCCTCCTTTCAGCGGCTTTCACGGGAGCTCCGGCAGCGGCGGCACTCGGCACCCAGGGGCGGCCCCGCGCTCCTGCCCCCGGACGGACCGGGGCTCCCGGCAGGAAAGCGGCTCCTGCGGCGGGCGGGGGCGGCCCCGGCCCCGGGAGAGCCCGGCCCGCCCAGCGGCACCGGGACCGGCCCGAAGGGACCCCGGCGGTGCCCGAGCCCCGCGCCCGGAGCGGCCGGACGGACACAGCTCCGCGCCGCGGCTCCCGCCTGCCGGCCCGGCAGAGCTCACCTCGCCTCCGCACGGCTCTGTCTCTCCCTGGGGGCTGCTCAGCCGCCAAATTCCCGTTGCACTTCAGCAATTCCCCAGGGAATGCCAGGAGCGCTCCCCTGTAAGACATTTGGTGCCGGGGGCAGAAGCGCCCTCAAATGCAGCGGCACGGCCACACGTGACCCCGCCAAATGCTGGAAAAGCCGGTGTTCCCGTCAATTGAACCCCGGAAACTGAGGCAACAGGGTATGTTCCTGCAATCTTAAACCAATACAATGGCAAATAAATGTGCGCTCGACACTTCATTTCAATCCCCTACGGCAGCAGAAAAAGATTTTTCTCGAATAAAATCTCTCAAATGATGGGAAAAGGGGGATTTTCATCTCAGTTCAGACCGTGACAAAGTGCAGACAACAGGGCTTCCCCCTCAATTTAAACCTCAGAATAACGAAAAAAGGGGAGGTACCCACAAATCAAACACATGATACGGCAAGAATACTTTTCCCCTTCCTTAATCCTTGTGTTAAAACAACACAAGGATTCGCTGTCAACCGATATACCTAACACCCTGGAAAAGGCAGGTTTTCCTCCTATCGGTACCCTCAAAAACATAGGTGAAAGGGGATTCCCCCCAGTTTAAACACAGACAATAATGGAGGAGGAGTTTCTTCCCTCAGTTTGAACTTCTTTTGTTCTCATAACCCCCCCCCCTTTTTTTCTTTCTTTTCTTTTCTTTTTTTTTTTTTTTTTTTTTTTCTGGGAGAACAAGGCAGTGAATGGCAAAATAAAATCAAAAGGGGAGAGAGAAAAGTCCCCTCTGCAAACCCACACTGGCTCACCTGTTCAGCTGCTGCTCCGTGACACAAAGGTTTGTCCCTCAGCACCTCTTTAAGCAATGCTCCACATCTGAGTGCATCCAGGTGTTCCCCCAGGCCCTGCGAGATCCCCTCACCATCATTCCATGAGACACCCGGGGGAGCCGGCCATAAACCTCTCTCCTCCAGTTGCTCCATGCCCAAATGAGATGAGGGAAACCATCCCCCTGAAACAGTGCCCAGTAGGACCCACCCCGTCCTCATCCTCATCACTGCTCACACCTGGGGCTGCTCTGAGCCCTCATCATCCTCACTGCTCACACCTGGAACTGCTCTGTCCCCTCATCATCCTCACTGCTCCCACCTGGGGCTGCTCTGAGCCCTCATCATCCTCACTGCTCCCACCTGGGGCTGCTCTGAGCCCTCATCATCCTCACAGCTCACACCTGGAACTGCTCTGTCCCCTCATCATCCTCACTGCTCACACCTGGGGCTGCTCTGTCCCCTCATCATCCTCACAGCTCACACCTGGGGCTGCTCTGAGCCCTCATCATCCTCACAGCTCACAGTTTGTGCTGCTGTTACCCCAAGACCGAAGGCAGGGGCAGAAGGAACCCATTGTTCATTCCCTAGACAGATTGATATTACTTGTATTTATTTCTTATTTATGCCTATATATATCTCCCTATATTTATATCTTTATTATAGATTTGTATATTTTCATTTCTATATTATTTATTTAAAATCCCTGCCTCTAACCAAATAAAAAACAAAAAGCTCCTTCAGCTTAAATGATTATTTAAATATTTTAATGCCTATTTTTATCAAATTTATATTCATATTTATATACTATATTGAACTACGCATAACACACAAGGTATCCTATATTAAAAGACATCTCTATTAACAACTACATCTATATTATTCCTATTATATATTAAATAGAAACCTATTTGTATGTATTTATAACCCTTATATATCTTTATATATTTAATATATATATTTCTATATTGTACATTTTATTTAAAAGCCCTGACTCTACCCAAATAAAAAAAAGCAAGCTTTTATTGTAAACTAGATTTAAATAATTCTTTTCAACTGAGATTTATAGTTTTTATTTATGCTATATTTTGTATATATTCCTGTATTAATTCTATGGAATATAGGTTAAAGCATATTACAATAACATACATGAGATTACTTATCTTTTAGATGTGTAGATTTATGGACATTATTTCTATTATGTATTTTCTATTTATAGGGCCTTCTATTTTTACATTTATATCTTTATCTATTTCTCTATTTTTCTGCTTTTTGAAATTTGCATTTCTTTCTATTTTAAACTCTATAAACTCATTCACCGAACAAATCAGAGTAACAAAAATATAAAGCCCTGGACAACCCCAAGTGCAGAACGCACTCGTCTCTATGGAACTCATCTCTATGCAACTTAGAGACACAGAAATTTGTCTCGGTGCATTTTAATGCCTCATTGATGCACAGATGTGTTTTATACACTCATATTTTACAGGGAAGTAAGAGGTGGAAAAACAAAAGCCACTTTCTTAACCCTAAGCCGTTCCTGACATAACAAAACCCTAAAGACGGCGTGCACAGAGAGGGGGTTTCTTTCCAAGGGAATTTAGAGAGATCCATTCCTGTTCCTTGCCAATGCCTACCGTAAAAACCAGAACAGCTCCACAGGTTTTTGGATTCTGCATCCAGCCCTCGCAGGGAATTTCCTGGCAGCTCGGGGTCCCCTCTGGGCAAGGGTACCCGGCACGAGCCCTCCCCATTCCCCGCTCACCTTGCTCCTCCAGCGCAGCGCCTGCCTCCCTCTGCCGGGGACCTCGGCGTGCCCCAAGGGACAGGGGAGCCCCCCAGTGCCCACCCCGTCCCCCTCAGCCTTTGCTCCTCACCCCCAAAGAAGGCACAGAACAACTCCAACTGCCCTGGACAGCAGCACCCTGCTTTATTGGAAGCCCTTCTAGGACTAGACCCCCTCCCAAAAAGGAGCTCTGCTGCAACAAGAAAAGGGGGCAGGTGCCAGAAATCCCTCCCCAAAAACCCCAGGCACAGGCCAGAGGCAGAAAGAGGGAGTGGTGGCAGAGAGAGAGGACACAGGAAGAAAAGAAAGAACAAAAGAATGGGCTGTAGGATGAAATAGAAAAACAAAACAAAACGGAAAAAAAACCAAACCAAACCAAATCACCAAAAAACCACCAAAACCAAAACCAAACCACCAAAAAACCAAAACTTCCACCCAAACCCAAAACCTGGCATGGGCAGCAAGACAGAGAGGGATTGAAAAAGAACAGAGCCAAGGAAGGGGACACAAGGAGCCACTGGGAAACAAGGGCACGGGGAAGAGCAGAGAGACAGACGGAATTAAAAAAGGCACGTGAGTGAGCCACGGAGAAGGACACAGAAAAAGGCCGAGCGCAGAACACACAGCAAGGACAGAGGGATTCTGTCCTTGATTGGACAAGAGGGAAACAAGGAGCCAGAGGGGAAAGGACCACGCCAGGGGCCGGCAAGATGGACGAGATGGACAAGGTGCTTCTCCCTCTGGCCACTACGGCGAGCGCAGCTTCCCTGCAGTTTCACGTCTCTTCCAAGCACAACAGGTGAACAAAGAGCAGCACAGAGCCGCCGGTCTCCAATGCTCCGCAATCTAGAAGGAAAAAGAAGGAAAAAGGAAAAAGACCGGTTCATTCTGCCACCAAAGAGAGTTGCTTATCCCAAGACACCTTATTCCAGGCACAGAAATCATTTCTGCCACTCGAACAAACCCACTCGATGCTGTCTCAAGTCGATGGCAGCTACTTAAACCCTGTCTCAAGAATCACAGGGACACGAGCCTTGCAATTCTAAGGAAGGACTCGGCTGAGTCTTCAAGATTTCCCCACCCACAGAAGCCAGTGATCCCAGCTTGAAACAGCACATTTCCTCCCAACCCCATAGAAATTGCCCTGTGCTGCCAGCACTGAGGCTGCCAGCAGGAGCAGCAGGAGCAGCTGGAGCAGGAGCAGCAGATCCGTCCGCTCCGGGCGCGGGTCTCGGGCACCGCCGGGGTCCCTTCGGGCCGGTCCCAGTGCCCCTGGGCTAGTTCAAAATAGTATATGAATTTGATAAAAATAAGCATTAGAAATATTTAAATAATCATTTAAGGTGAAGGGGATGTTTTTTTTAAATTCGGTTACAGGCAGGGCTTTTAAATAAATAATATAGAAATGAAAATAAAGAAATCTATATCAAAGGTATAAATATAGGGAGATTTATATATATATATAGAGAGAGAGAGAGACATGAAAAAGAAATAAATACTAGTAACAAATATATACTAGTAGATTAATATTAAATATGAAAAATATATGGATGTACGTTAATATATTTTAATATCTATTATGCAATATATCTATGTGTATAAATATAAAAAATCAATATGATAGATATAGATGTTAAAAATATTTAAATGAAGGGCCTTTTTGCTTTTTATTTGGTTAGAGGCAGGGCTTGCTAAGTTCCGATGGGGGGTTTTTTGGGGCGTTCCTTGGAGAAGGGTTTTTGGAAGGGGGTTGCACACCTTGTTTCTTGCCGGGCTTCTTTGCACGTGCGGGGGCGATCCCCGCCCAGCCCCGGGCTCAGCTCTGCGGCAGTGCTGCCGCCTTGTGGCCACAGAGCGGTACTGCAGCTGTGCCCCGGCGCGGGCGGGGCCGAGCCGAGCGGAGCTGAACCGAGCCGAGCCGAGCCGAGCCGAGCTGAGCGGAACCGAACCGAGGCGTGCCGAGACGAGCCGAGCCGAGCTGAGCCGAACCGAGGCGTGCCGTGTCGAGCCGGGACCCCCCCCGCAGGAGCCGGGTCGGGCTGATTGCCACACTGAAGTTTGCGGCCGGCCGGTAGGACCCCGGCAGAGGCGTCGACTCCAATGCCTGCCGCCGCAGGCGCAGCCGCCGCCCAGCTCCAGAGCCGCTGAGCCCCGCCGCCACCGTCCTCGCCCCGGGAAAGGCGGCGGAAAATCAGGCGGAGTGCTCGGAGTCGGCCGGCTTCGTCGGGTTTTTCGTTGAGGCAAGTAAGCTAGACAGACGCGCTGAGAGCAGCAGGGGCCTCGATCGTGCCACAACAAAGATGGCGACTCGGCCGGAAGTGGCTTCAGCCACAACAAAGATGGCGACGAGGAAGGGCGGAAGTGACGTCACGCCACTCACAAGATGGCTGCCGAGTCGCAGCTGGCTTTGACCTTCCAAGCATGGTGGCCGAAAAGGTGGGAAAATGCAAGGACCCCGGGCAGTGGGTGTCTATTCGACTGCCTGACAAACACCCCGACGCCGACGCCGCTCCGGCGCAATTTTCCGCGGCTTTTCCGGCCGTGCCGACACGGGCTGTACGCTCAGCGGCGCCGGGGCCGGACGCGAGCCAGCCCGGCGCCGACAGGCAGCGGTGAAGACGCCTCTCTCTGACGGGGTCCTTGCCGCGGCCGCGTTTTTGGGTTTGGCCCTCGCAGCGACCCGTACCTTCCCGCCGCTCCTCTCGCTCCGTTCTCTCCCCCCGGCCCGGGGAAATGGAGGAACCCCCCGATGGCTTCGGCTCCCAACGGTCGCTCCCCGGCGCTGGGTCCAGAGCGGCCCGAGGAGGGGATGCTCTGTGTGCCGGAACGGTGAGAGGTGCGGGCGGGTCCGGGGGACTTTATCCACCGAGTATATACCTGGAAGTATAATGATGATCAAAATAGATATTAAAAAATATTGAAGATAAACGGGCTGCTTGGTTTTTATTTAGTTAGAGGCAGGGTTTTTAAATAAATAAGAAAAAAATAAATAAAATATTTAAAGAATGAATATGTAAAGGTATAGAGAAATATATATATATATATGTAGGCATAAAAATAAGTAAAAATAAGTAATAGAAATATATACATATATATTGATTTATAATCTATAATATGATTTCTGTACGTATAGATGGTAATATGATATATTTTAGGATATGTTATGTGTTATGTATATCAACAAGGTATATAAATATGATAAAAATATATATATTAAAAGATTTTTAAATACCGTTTAAGATAAAGGGACTGTTTGGTTTTTATTAGGTTTGCTTCGGGGCTTTTAAATAAATACTACAAAAATAAAAACATAGAAATGTATATTAAATATATAAAGATATAGACATATGTGCAACCAGAAAAGTAAAGAAATAGAAGTAATACAAATATATACAAACAGGTTTATGTTTAATATATATATATACATTATATTTATTTAATATATGTATTATATATATAATATATATATATAATTAAATTGTATATAGGATATTTAATATATAATAATATATGTATACATGTTAAAATAATATATTTTGATACTTTATATATTGTGTGTTATATATAAATGAATATAGTATATAAATTTAAACACATGTTGTGGAAATAGATGTTAATTTTTTTTTTTTTTTTATTTTCATTGTTTTGGGAAGTTTCTCAGAGGCAATCCTCCCGTTGCAGCTGCTGACAGCACTGAAAACCTGTGTGCTTCGTGGTGTCAATCGCCCAGCTGGCAACGATTCCCTGGTGTTTGGTGCATTAAGTCACACCCAGCTGTGTGGGATGGCAGGTGACCACATTGCCCGAGCCTTTTAGCTTTTCTGGCTCACACACAACTTCCTTTCCTTTTTTATATGGAAATCAGGGAAGAGGGTAGTGTATATTAGTATATTAGCATTTCTAGCAGATTTTTAACTGCCATTGATGCCCGTTCATCTTTGCAGTGTGGGTTTTCATGCTGACAAATCCTCTGCTTTGCCTTCTGCTCAGAGTCAGGTGGGCCCTTTATTGAACAGATTTATCTGCTACAAGGCTACGCAGAAGGATGGAAAGGAGCAACACAGGGGGGAAAAAAATAGATGAAAGGCCATGCATTGATCACCTGATGTACTCCAGAAACAAACATGGCTATTACAGGTAACATGGAGCAGCCCTTCTGGCCTTTTCAGTTGTATTCAGAGAGATGTTTGCCTGCTGTGAATATCTGGGTGCTTGGAGTTCACTCTGATTTTAACAAGCCCATCAATAATAAAACATTGTATTGATAGAGCAAGATCTACTTCTGTAAAGTTGTTGCTCCACAGAAAAGCAGCATAAAGAAGCTATCTGGATTATTTGTATGGTATGTAGCTTTTTTAGGATGTTTTGTTCTTTATATGGTGTTAATTTCAAATACAAGCGTGTGAACTTTGTGTTCCCTTTTAGGGGCTGGTTCTGGGGTAACAAGGAAACACAAGGCCTAAACACCTCTGGCTTGTCTGTCCAAGGATCTGCCTCAATTGTGGCTCCCATCCTTCTGAAGAACTCTTCAGCACAGTGAGTTACCTTCTATAACTATTTATTGTTGTATTGTTGTTGTGAAACCTCATTGCTGGGTGAGAAGACCAGGGGAAATTAAAGGCTGTATTCCACTGTTACTTCACTGAATTCTTGTACTCTGTTAAAATCAAAACAAAAGGGATTTACACTGTAAGAAACACTTAAATGTAAGTTAAGGTAAAGGTCACAGTGCTAAAACCTAAGAGCAGATAGCCTTGAGCTCCTTTATATTCCTACTCCTGCCTCCAGGGTATCATCAGATATCCCCTAGATCTTGCAGTGGAAGAGATGCTGAACCATCAGCTGTTCCATATTCTACACCACGTGTCTTTTTACCATGCTCCTCTGAGAAGCATCTCTCCCTTCTCTGTTTCTTTGCAGACAAGAAGGGAGAAATTTGGATTGCCTTTGTTCTTTTGCCTGTTAATAAAAAGGCCGCTTGTGGCTGTGTGCAGTGGCAACTGCATCACAGAATCTTAGAGGTGATTATTCGCAGGTTAAGGAAATAATTCCCTTTTTTGTCACTGCTGCACTGAATTTCATAGGCGTGTGTGTGGCTCGATGCCTAAGATATTTAAAGCAGGTTTTATTCTTACAGGGGTTTTGCACACTAAAGTGTGCGCCCAGGTTTTGTTTCCAGAAGTGAGGTATAGCGCTGGGTGTTTAATTTGGTGTGTTACTTGTTCTGTTGTGTAAATAACTGCAGTGTCCTCCCTGTGCCTGTGTATTGCAGGGGCAGTCGAGTGCTGGTTATAAAGGTGGTGATAATTAGGAATAAGCTATTTAAGCTTGGATAAATGTTTAGAAATCATTGCTTTGATATTGCTGTGTAAAATGCTCGCTCGCGGTGGGAGAATTCTCCAGGGTCAAGCTGTTCAGGTATGTGCAATTTATTATATGGGTAAAGAGAGGGGAGACCTGTGTCTGCCACCAGCCTCGGCGTCCACGTGGTCCGGGGGAGGAGGGAGAGAACGGGGAGAGCAGGAGAGGAGAGGCTGGAAAAGGGGAAGGAGGGAGTAAGAGCAACAGAGGGAGAGCGGGGGAAACCAGGGAGGGATAAGAGGGGGGAGACAAGAGAGGGGTAAGAGGGGAAAAACCACGAGGGTAAGAGTAAGAGAGGGAAAGAGTGGAAGAGGTAAGAGAGGGGGAGAGGGGAGCTGAGAGAGGAGTAAAGGGGTAAGAGAGAAGAGCCAAGAGGTACGAGAGAGGTTAAGAGGTAAGAGAGAAAAGCTAAGAGAGAGGTTAAGAGAGGTTTAAGATAGAAAAGCTAAGAGAGCAAAGTTCTTGTTACAATCCAATATATCTTTTTCTATAGTGAATATTCTAATTCCCAGTAACCAATCACTACAAGATACACCCACTAAAGATTTTACATACAGTGTTGCATTTGAGGTTCTACAAGCTTTACAAGTTCTTCCCTTGCTTCTTGACCTTTGGGCTTTCTGTCAACAGAAGGACATTGTTTTATCAGCAGGATTCTCCTTTAGCTGGCTAGGCTATTGTTCTTTGGTCATATAGTAACCAGTACTCTGTATCTTATGACTCAAAGCAGGCTTTCATTTCTACTTCGATTCTAGCCTTCTTTTTTCAGAATCTTCTGCCAAACCATCACATTCATAAGGTTTCCCTGTTTCACCCTCCCCAACAGGCAGCAAGTTGTGCTGCGCTCTGATAATTCCATACTCAACCTGTTCCTCATTTCTTAAAGGTTCACTTCAGCCTCGAATCAGCAGGTCCCTAGGTTTGGTTTTTTAGGATGCCATTCCTGTTAGATTTTCCCCTGTGAAGACCTGAGTATGTCCAGTTTGACCTCCAGGATAATGAAGGGAGAGGAGCTCCCGTTGATTCAAGAGTGAAGCAAGGCCTCCATTCTTGGCCTGGGGCTGTTTCAAATGGGGAGGGATCAGTGTCCTGACTTCTCTCTCTCAGAGGCAGGGTTCCTGGACGAGGTGACCCAGGACAGCTTCATGCTGGGCCCAGGCTACAACCGCCCCTACCAGCTGGAGCCCGCGGTGAGGGAGCCCAAGAGCATCCAGCTGTACCAGCACCTCAGCCTCAAGAGCTGCATCTGGACCTTCGACGCTTATTACGACATGACCGAGTTAATTGATGTCTGTGGGGGCTCTGTCACCGCTGACTTCCAGGTGAGAGGCCCATCCAGAGCTCTCCAGGTATCCCAGATCTCTCTCAGTTCTCAGGCACAGCTCTGCGTTGCGTGGAGCTGCTGCTCTGCCCTGCACAGGTGGAGCGTGGCTTTTCCCCCCCTCTAACCTGGAAGAAAACAGCGCTGTGTGCATTTATTTCATTTATTTTCCATTTCATTCGTTTTCCATTTATTTTATTCTCTAAATCTTCAGAGTGCCAGGAAAATACCGGGTTTTTTTAATGTAGGGCCATACTGGAAATACAAAACGTTCTCAGCTGGGCTCTCTTTTATAATTTTGGCTGTGTTCTCGGCCAATAGAAATGAGCAGAGGACAGAGCAGAGGCAGCTCAGTCCATGCTCCACAACATGGGATATTTTAGCTCATTCCGTAAGTAAGAGACCAAAAGCCAAAAATGTTCCTCTAGAAACGAATGGCTTTCCCTATTTGGGGTATCTCACTGTCCTCTCCTGGCTGCATTATCCATCTGCAGACCACTCCGTCTCCCCCAAGCTCTTCCATTAAATTCCCAGCCCACATTGCTTGGACCAGCATCATCTCTCTTAATTCCTGCCAGCCTGGAACTTGTTCATGAAGTTTCCTTTTATAGCTCCAATTGTTTGCACAAACCTAGAGGAGCCGCTTGGCCGGAGAAACTGCCCAGTGGAGCATGTGGAGCCTGGCCCCAGCCAGGCTGGAACATCTCCCCGAATTCTCCAGGGCGTACAAAGTACAGCTGCACTCTGCAGATAATAAATGGAGAGCTCTGGGAGGCCTGAGCAAGCAGAATTGCTCATTTTTAATTCACAGCCTTGGAAATCAGGGGGGTTTTGAGGTGAAATTGTGCCCAGAGTTCCTTTGTCCGGTGGTCCCAGGGAGCCTTAGCGCTGCCCCTGGATTACAATGCAGGTTTGTCTGAGGTGCCTGCACGTAAAGAACGTCCAGAGTCACTTCTGACTTCACTGGAAGGTGCATAACCCCCTTTTTGGGGTTTTATTGCCAGGTAAGGGACTCTGCCCAGTCCTTCCTGACAGTGCACGTCCCTCTCTCCGTGTCCTACATCTGTGTGACGGCACCAAGGGGCTGGGCTTCCCTGGAGCACCGTACCGAGATGGAGTTCTCCTTCTTCTACGACACCGTTCTCTGGAGGACAGGTGAGCCTGAGGCACTCCAAGGGCTATGGAAGAAGTGCTTCCTTCATGTTTTCCCCTTAGTTCCTGCACTGCCCCCAGAGTCCTGAGGGAGCGGGGAACTCGGAATATTGCCTTCCTCTGTGCTTGCGGGGGGCTTAGGCAGCTGATGGCTGGCAGAGGGAGCGTGCAGCTGGCTCACTGGAGGGTGATCCCAACTGAACCCTGCCTTGTGGAGGTGTCCCAAACGCTTCTGGGGCTGGCAGAGCCCAGCAGAGGAGAGCGAAGGTGCTGTGTGGGCTCCCAGTGGCGCTGTCCTTGCAGGGATCCAGACGGACAGCGTGCTCTCGGCCCGCCTGCAGATAATCCCCATCTACATCCGCGAGGACAGACGGCTGGTCATCGAGTTCAAGACGCAGGCCAAGTTCAGAGGTGAGGGCAGTGATCCTGGCAGGGACACAGAGCAGGGTCACACAGAGCTCTGCTCTGACGGCACAGGCAGCGGAACGAGTCCCTGTCCCTGCCGGGAGCCCCTCTGCCCCTGCGAGGTGGGGCCTCTCCGCGCTCTGCCTCCCGTCACCTCCTTGTCCTCCCCCAGCGCTGTTTGTCATGGAGCACCACAGCCTGCCAGATGTCAGGTCCTCTTTGAGAACTCCAGAGCACCTGGGAGGCATCGAATTTGACCTGCAGCTGCTGTGGAGTGCTCAGACTTTTGATTCTCCCTACCAGCTCTGGAGAGCAACCAGCTCCTACAACAGGTGAGGGCTGGGGGTGCAGTCCCCTCCAGCAGCTTCCCCCACAGCACCACGTTCTCCCTGGCACCCCTCCAGCAGCCACGCCAGCAATAGCACGGAATGCTCAGGAGCTTGGTTAGAGCTGGAGCACTGCTGTACTGAGAGAAAAATCAGCTCAGCCTCTTGGAAAGGAATTTTTCCAGCGGTGAAGCCTGTGGATAGACTGATCCCAGAGTCACACTTGGCCCTCGGGGACTGCCGGATGACATTGCTGGGGCAAGGGAGAGGTGCTGCCCTGGGTGAAGAGCTTTGAGCTCTGCTTGGTGGCTGCAGGGTCTCCTGTCTGTTCCCAGGAAGGATTCCTCTGGAGAATACACCATGTTCCTGATCCCCTGCACGGTGCAGCCCACGCAGCCGTGGGCAGAGCCTGGAGCCAAGCCCCTGCCCTGCACGGCTCACGCTCCCGAGCGGTAAGAGGGCAGGAGGGCAGGCTCGGACCCTTTGGGGTGCACACCTGTCCAGACCTCATCTCCCCTTTGTTTCCTTCCTTGTCCCAATTGCAGGTTTTTGATCCTGATCACCTTCCAGCAGACAAGCCGCCCAGTTCCAGTTGTTTACTCCCAGAACACAGAGTTTCAGATCTGTAACGACGAGAAGGTTTTTCTAATGGACCCCACCAAATCGGAAAGGTCTCTGGCAGAAATGGATTACAAGGGAGCTTTTTCCAAGGGTAGGATTTACCTCTCCTCTTCTGCTTGTGCCCAGCGTTTCTGCTTTCACAGCTTCCATTCCCTGGAGAGGAAAGGGCAAAACCCACATGTAGCTTTGCCTCTTCTACAGCAATAATTGACATCTTACAGCCCTGTGAAAGAACAGCGTGCTCTGGCACCGCGTTTTGTCACTCCCACCCACCGAGCCCTTCCCAAACAACCCAAACCCTTCTGAACATGGACACTTGGCTCTAGCAGCGTTTTCCTGCTTGGGAAATTTCACGTGCCCCTCTTTGTCCCGACCTCCCCAGGGCAGATCCTGTACGGGCACGTGCTCTGGCACCCGGAACAAAACCTCAACGCTGCTTACAAGCTGCAGCTGGAGAAGGTCAACCTGTGCACAGGCAGGGATGGCTACGTGCCCTTCCTCGACCCCACGGGTACCGTCTACAACGAGGGGCCCCGGTACGGCTGCATCCAGCCCAACAAGTACCTGAAACACCGATTCCTCCTCCTGGTGAGTGCTCTGCTCCTGCTTCTTCCCGTTTGGGATTTGCTCTGGCAACCCGCAGGTGGTGGCTGCAAAGGGATAAGGGAGCCCGTGGGGGATGTTTTGTGCTGCTGCTGCTGCTGCTGCTACAAGCTGTGAACACCAGATCAGTTTTTCCCCACCCTTTGAGTGTGTTCCTGAATCGGTGCCCACGTGTAGGTGTGGAGATGGGGCATTCGGACTAGATCCCTGTCGTGGTTTTGAACCAGTAATTAACAAAAAGGGGGAAAAAGAATTATTTATCTCTTGCTGTGAGATATGGATTAAAATAAGAGCAAACCAGGCATAAAACTTAAAAGGAATAAAGAAAGTTTATTGACAAACTACAAGAATAAGAACACCAGAATAAACTTTTAGGAAAACCTTTTCATTTCTTACTGTTCACCATTCTTTTGTTCACATGACAACAGAGACAAAAACTTTAGAATTTTGATGGTTTAAACAGTCCCAATTCTTTCTATAGTCTTTTCCTCAGTTTCTGTAGAGAAACAGAAGTTCCTTTCTGTTAATTTATGGAGTTTCTCACAAGAAGGCTATTTTGTTATAGTCTTCTGTTTCTTTGATATCAGCTGCTCAGAGCTGCTGTTATCAAAGCTCACTCCTCCCATTTCACATCACTCTGAAATGTGTTATGGGTCATTAGTTTGGGGATAGCATTTTTAAGGATAAGTTAGTCAAAGGCAAAAAAAGTATTTTTCATCTGTCTCTGTGCGCTTCACTAGAAAACAGTTTTCTCATTGCCTCTCAAGGCTTCAAATCTCCCAGCACTTCACTATACCACAATTACTCTGTTTTTTACTCAAATTTACACTTTGAACACTCTATTCCTCCCCATACACTATCATGAATTAAAAGAGTTCTTTTCAGGACTTCATTGTCCATCCCCATAGTTTTAACAGAAAGATATTTCAGCTTAATTAAAGCATCTTCTTAATTCTCTACCTTTCTTGAAGTTTCTTTTCTTTCTTGCCACTAGTAGTTTATAAAGTCTCTTTTCATGTTGATCACTCTCCTCTTTTCTTTCTAGATAAAAAGATTAATCTGCAAGTCTTATCTGGATAAGAAAGAGTTAAAATCTTGCCCAAGCTTTTGTAGATGGTTCGGTGATCTCTGCTGAACAGGAGCTGGAGCTGTCTGCGATAGAAAGTTCCTCATAGCTGCTTTGGAGAGCGTCGTCTCCGTCTCTGCTTGCAGCAGGCCCAGAGCCCCTCTCCTTCTTCACTCGGCAGTTTTCTAGTGAATGTAGTTACAGCAAAACCTGCAGCCGAGCCAGAGATCGGGCCGGGCCCGGCCCAGCCCGACCTGGCCCGGGGCAAGCCCCGGCAAGCCCCATCTCCCGGCCGGGAGACAGGAGACGCGGCGGGCCCGGCCCGACCCCCGCCCGGCCACACGTGGCCGGGCAGAGCGAAAAGCTGAAGCTCTGCTCACCTTTCACAGCCAGAAAACAAAGAGAACCACAGACTTCTGGTTGTACACTTTAAGGTGGAGTTCACAAGTTGATTCTACTTTTCAATGGCTAAAACTGCTGTCAGTTCTCAGCAATGACCGATAATTGGTCAGGAGAAAAGACTCCCAGGAGTCCCCAGCAACTTTAACTTTTTTAAAGGTAAAGTAACCTCATGACAATCCCTGACACAGGTGTTTGGTGGGGCTCTGGCTTCCAGCCTCCCTTGGGAAAGCAGACAGCATCCCTCACGACACTTCTCTGACTTTCCAGGACCAAAACCAGCCAGAAGTGAGGGATAAGTATTTCCACGATGTGCCTTTTGACGCCCACTTTGCTTCCCAGCTGTCCGAGTTCCACTCGGTGAGCAGCATGCCCGGAGTTGATGGATTTACTCTCAAGGTGGATGCTCTCTACAAGGTATGTAGTACCCAGTGCTTTTGGTAGCCCAAAATGGACTTCTCTGTCCAGGACCTCCCAAACACTTGGTGAATTGTAGACTCTGGGCCTTCAGAATTCACCTCTGATACAAGAAATGAAGATTAGGATGTTAGTCCCGTAATTTCTTTTTTTTTTTTCCCTGAGGCACTCATGAGAAAGCTCTTTAAAAACACATTATTCGTGTTCCTGAACGAATGAATGCCGTTGCAAAGGCAGGACACCTCACGGGGTGGTCCGTGCTCCCGAGGAGCTCCCCTTGAACACCCGAGGTGGAGCTGCCCCAGGGCGCCCCGAAGATGGCGGGCGGCCGCTGCTGCACCGTCAGGAACCTTCATCCACCGAGGGACGGCAGCGGCCTCTGCCAGGGCCAGGGCAGGAAAGTGAAGCAGGTGCACATGGAAGTCAAAGTCCATGGCAATTTGCACGACGGCATGGAAGTTTCATGGAGCACACGCATTGGGAAAAGCTTTTTATAAACTGTAAAATAAAGATAATCCAAAACTGAAAAGCCACGTGGGTATTTTTTTAGTCTGGTGAGGAGGGGCAGCTGTCAATTCCCCCTGCTCTCGTCTTAGCGGCTGCACCGCTGCCCTCCCTCCATGCTGCTCCAGCTCTCCCGGGCTTAAGTGGGCAGGGTGGGGAAGCCAGCTCCCACCGCTGGCATGTGGGAGCTCTGAGCCAGCCGAGGAGCAGCCGGGTTCCTCTTCCTGTCCTCCGGAAGAGAGTAAAGCTAAAATCACCCGCTGTGATCGGGGTGTCCCTTCTTGCGCCGCCCCGCCGGTCCCCCTCATTCCCCTGGGGCGCGGCGGGCCGGAGCCCCACGGAGCTGCTGGGCTGGGGCAGGGAAGGACGGAGACGAGGGCGCCCAGCGCGGCTCGGGCCCCGCCGCGGCCTCGGGGCTGGCGGAGCGGGGGGGGACGGGCCGGGAGCGCTCCGGGGCTGCGGGACCTGCCCTGCCCAGGCCGGGGCGCCGCGTCCGCACCGGGACCCGCAGCGCTCCCGCAGCCGGAACCGCCCTCCCGCGGCGATGCCGGTACCGATCCCGATCCACCCCACGGGGGAGAGGCGGCACCGCCCGGGACCCCAGGGCGGACACCGGCAGGACCCGAACCTCCCATCCCAGCTCCGGTTGCGGGCTCCGTCACCCGCTTTCGGTCAGCCCCGTCCCGGCATCGCGGCAGGAGGGGGAGTCGAGTCCCGGCGAGGGAGTGCCCCGTCCCCAGCCTTGTCTCAGCCCCAATCCCGCCATGCTCCGCCACCCCCGAGACCCGCCACCCGGGGCCGGCCGGGGGAGAGGCGGCACCGCTCCGCAGGCGGACACCGGCAGGACTCTGCCCCGCTGCAGACCCCGTCCCGAGCCGCGGCCCCGCTGCAGTGCGCAGGGCTCGGAGCGGAGCCCGCCGGGAGCAGCCCCCGGGCCGGGGTTCGACCAGCGCCGAGCGAGAGTCGCGGGCCAGCGGTACGGGGGGCGGGGCCGCATGAGGAGCGGGGCCACGGGGCACAGCCCGACCGCACCTGGGAACTGCCAGGGGTCACGGGCGGCGCCGCCTGTCCCCCATCGGGCGGATCGAGACGGCACCGGGCCCGGGATCGGGATCGGTCTCGGGTCCGGGATCGGTCTCGGGTCCGGGATCAGTCTCGGGATCGGTTCCGGGCCCGGGATGGCGGCGGCGGTTCCCGTTGCGGACTCGGCCCCCCCCGCCCGGCCCCGGGACCGCGGCACGAAGGGGGCGAGGCCAGGGAGAGGGGGCCCGGCACAGGTGTGAGGGGCGGGGGCACGGAGCGCGTGCGCAGCTCGGGACAGCAGAGCGCGTGCGCGGCGCGGGGCCGCCTCAGGTGTGCGGGACGGGGCCGGCACAGGTGTGAGGGGCTCCAGAGCGGCTGCGCGGGGCGGGACCGAGGGCATTTAAACCCCGGAAGGGCGGCGGCCGCCATTTTCTCCAGTACCGGGTGGAGGCGGCTGCGGCCGCTCCGGTGCGGTGCTTCTCTCTCTTCTCCACTTTTATCTCTCTTTTCTGCTTTTATCTCTCCTTTCTCTGCTTTTCTCTCCTGTTTCTCTCTCCCGTCTCCTTCTCTCCCCTCTCTGCTCTTGTCCCTCGTCTCCCCCTCACACCGCTCGCTCCCTCTCTCCCCTCACCTCCCCGCCCGCCCCCTCCTCCCCAACCTGACCCCCGCCTCTGTTCCTCCTCTGTCTCTTCCTCCCGCTCCCTCCTCACCCGGCCCAACCTGGCTCTGCCCTCCGTTCTCCTTCTGTCACCGCTCCCTTCCCCTGCTCCTTCTTTCTCCCCTCCGCCGTCCCTGCCCCGGCCGCCCCGGCCTCTCCCTGTGTGCCGTACGCCCCTGTTTGTCCGTGTCCCCCTTCTCCCCTCCTTGGCGGCGGTATCGCCCCTCTGTCTCTGCCGCCGCCCCTTCCTTCTCTGTCCCTTGTCCCTTTCTGTCTTCCCCCGCAGCCGCGGGGCTCGGGGCGCCGGATAATAAAGCCCAGAGGGCCGGAGCCGGCGCCCCCGGCGGGAATCCCCTCACGGGGCCGGAGCCCGCAGTGCGGGTCCCCCCACGCACAACACCGCCCCACACTGCCGGGTGTCCCCACATCACACTGGGGGCTGAGGGGGGCCAGGGCTGGGAGGGGGGCTTAGGGTGGGCCCCCTCCTCCGGAGGGGTCCTGGGGTGGGTTAGCGAGGGTTGGGGGGCCGGGGGGGGGGGGGATTTGGGATGGGGGGGTTTGGGAAGGGCCCCCTCGTTAGGAGGGGGTCCCGGGTGGGGGGGGGGGGGTTAGGGAGGGCCCCCTCCGGAGGAGGGGGTCCCGGGGAGGGGCGGGGGCCGGGGCCCCCTCCGGAGGGGGGGGCCCGGGGTGGGAGGGGCTGGGGGGGTCTGCCCCCCCTAAACCCCTCCCACTCTGGGCCCTGCCCTCCGGAGAGGGCCCAGCTCCCCGCCCCTCCCCAGGACCCCTCCTCCGGACAGGCTCTCATTAGCCTTAATTAGATAATTGTTCGAATGATTTCTCTGTTATTCATGCAGCCTGTACCACTGAGCACCAGCCCATCGATAGACTGACAGGTGTTCTCTGCATAGAAATGGTGGGTTTTTTTCCAGGGTGAAATGATCGTGCAGGGATCTCTGTGCCCACCACATCCCTCCAGGATTTTACCCAGCTGTTGCAGCCCCTTGGGCTGTTCTTACATAAAGCCCCATGGTTCAGCACTGCAGCACTGCAGAGGCTTTCAGCACCCCCTGATAGCTGTTTGGTTTTTGGGGGTTTTTTTTGCTTTTATTTTTTTGTGCTTTTTATTTTTTTCCCCACTACTTCTTTCCCACAAAATCTGGTAATTCTTCAGCCTTCTCCTCCGGCCATGTCCCAGGTCGCTTTGCCATCCGAGGAGGGTGAGTGTGCTCCATCCAAGATGAGACTTCGTTGCCTTCCAATCCATAAGAAGAAAGAAAACAGGAATCATAAAAAAGGGGCTACTTTTGGTTTTTTTTTTTTCTTAGCCCCAGAACTTCAATGCCTGACTTAATGCAGATTACAGGCCTGTTGCAGATGGCTCAGTGATTTAAAAGCACTAGCCTGTGACTACAGGTCCCACTTCCAAAAACTTCAAGGTTGACCTTGGCAAAGTCTCTTAGGTTGGAAATTTTCTTGCCTGCAAACAGACCTTTAAAAGCTCAGCCACCCTCTGCAGCCAGTGGAAAAAGAGAGCAGAACACCCTTTTTTTTTTTTCCTTTTTCACTACCCAGCTAGGTAAGTTAAGAAGAGATACCAATCACACTCTGGAGATATTACTTTCTCTCTGCAGATGGGAATTGACTGCAAAGGGGTCTTATGATTTCCCCTTATGAAGGGGAAGTATGATGACATTGCCTTTAACCCTTGACAGTTAAATGATGTGAGCAAAACAAGAAATTTGAAAAAACACAGGTCCCACATCTCAGTTTCAGAAGGAATTGAGCTGTGCAGCCTTGTAAGTACAGGGTTTAGGAGTTCTGAAGTCATGTTTCTGCTTTGTAAAACCCCCAATTTTTCCCGGTGGGGTTTAAAATTAGCATAAGCTTTTCATGTGCTGTGATGATTTAGACACAACCCCTTGGCATTTATTCTCCCTGCTGGTAACAGCTGTACTGCCCAGCTCATAGTGGTTACTGTTCACATCAAAGGGACCATTCACCTTTCTTTGTTGATGTATCCCTAAAACTTCAAGACCATAGGACATGTTCCAGTCTCCCTTACATGGATCTAATGCAGCTCCTGAGCCCACCTCAGCGCTTGGAATCCTTTGGAAAACACTTCAGGGAGAACATGAGCAAATAAACGAAGTAGACAAAATGGAATAGGATCACAGAAGCATAGAATTGTTTAAGCTGGAAAAGCACTGTAAGATCATCAAGTCCAACAATAACCCAGCACTGCCAAGGCCACCACTAACCCATGTCCCCAAGTGCCACATTCAGACAGTTTTTGATTCCACCACTGCCCTGGGCAGCCTGTTCCAGTGTTCACCAGAGATTTATCTGTGTTACCAGGTCAATTTCTAAATATGTCTGTGAACCTCTGTAGGGAAAGCAACCTCAGTGATGGCCAGATGCTGGCCTGGCATTTCCCTGGAGTCTCTTTTCTGCTTGTGCTGTTGCCTTCAGACCCTATGTCACTCCCAAAAAATACTGGGTGCCTATAGAGCACCCAGGTTGAGCTGCCTGTGGGAACAGCAGGAGCTTTCTGCAGGCAGGTGTGGGCTCAGATGGCTTGGCTTCCACCTGAAGGTGCCCAGAGCTACACCTGAGGAAATTATACATCTTGCAAAGCCCCAGTGCTCATGGGATATAACCCGGCACAAATATCTGCTTTTCCAGTAGGAGCTGGTTTCTTACTATCTCAGATGGACGTAAATTCCCAGTATCTAACCACTGCAAATTCCCTCAGCCTAGAGGAGACAGGGGAGTAGAAGGGAAACTCCAGCTCAGTGTTCCCTATGCCAAGGACTTCCTGGCTGAGCACAAGGAATAGCCAAAAATGACAGTCACCAAGGCTGCCTTAAACCAGGAACTGGACTCAGCTTCTGGCCAGAATGAGATTACAGATCAGAAAAAATATAAAACCACCCCCTTTTCTTCTTTTGGTCCTTGTTTATTCCCACACTGAGCACAACTTTGCAGAACCTCAAAACCTCCCTGTTAACCCCCTGAAACACCCCTGGGCAAGGGCTGGAGCCCCTCTGCTCTGGAGCCAGCCTGGGAGAGCTGGGGCTGCTCCCCTGCACAAGAGAAGGCTCCAGGGAGAGCTGAGAGCCCCTGGCAGGGCCTAAAGGGGCTCCAGGAGAGCTGCCCAGGGACTGGGGACAAGGCCTGCAGGGACAGGACAAGGGGGAATGATTTTAAACTAAAACAGGGGAGATTTAACTTACATATAAGGAAGGAAATCTTGGCTGTGAGGCTGTGGTACAGGTTTCCCAGAGCAGCTGGGGCTGCCCCATTCCTGGAAGTGTCCAAGGCCAGGCTGGACAGCCCTGGGATGGTGGAAGGTGATCTGGGTTAGTGAAAAGTCTCTCTGCCCATGGCAGGGGGTGGAATGAGATGAGCTTTTAGGTTCCTTCCCACCCAAACCAATCCCTAATTACCTGATTCAAGACGTGCAGGTGTCTATTCCTTTCACAACCACTTTTTTTTTGTTTGTTTGTTTGTTTGTTCGTTTGGTTGGGGTTTTTTGGGTTTGTTTTTTTTTGTTGTTTTTTTTTTTTGTTTGGTTGGTTTTTTTGTTTGGTTTGTTTTTTTTTGTTTTAGACCGTGTAATATCTTCTATAATGCCCCCCTGTTAGGCTCAGACAAAGGCAGTGATGCTTAGGCTTTGCTAGTAGGCTTTCACACAGCAGCCTGTGCGGATGCTGGTGCTGAAGGTCACCCCAAAGGCTCTGGCTGCCGTGGGAAGAGCTGCCGGCAGAGAGAGCCAGAGCTCTCTGCAGGGCTGCACTCAGCTTTGCGCTGCCAGGACAGAGGGAAAACAGCTTTTCTTGCTCAAGGACCTTCTTCTGAGGGCGTTTTGAGCCACAGGTATTTTTTCCGTGTTGCTGAAAATGTTCCTCTCTGCAAAGCAGCCTTTCCTGCAGGCAGGCATCCCTCCCTGCTGCTGCTGCAGGCTCCAGCGCCGACAGACAGCCTCTCCGAGCCACCCATAAACAGGCTCCCACCGGAAGATGGTGCCCATATTCCACCAAACAGGGGGCAAGCCCTTCACAGCACAGTCCACTTTGGGGCAATACCGAAAAGAAACCCAGCCACACTATATCAAGATCACCAGAGCAAATCCCTCATCTGATGCCAGGCTCCTCCAGGCAGCAGGGATGCAATTTTGAGGGTGTAACCTGCGGTGTAATTCACCAGGCTGCAGTGCAGTGTATTTGTCTATTTTCTCTTTAAGGTTTATATGGTAATGGACTTTTTAATGAGCAAAGCCCCGTAACTGTAATTGGAAGATTAATAAACCCCTGTTTCTGCTGAATATTCACCTGCTGAGGAGCACACAGCCCTGAGCCGGTGCTCTTGTCCTTGTCAAAAGCCACATGTGGATGCTGATTTCTGTGCAGTGCTTTGATGTTACCCCAGGTTGCTTTTGATGGCCTATCAAAGGCAGATATGGAATGAGGAGCATCATAGATTCCTGGTGATACACAAAAGCACCAACTCACAACATCAGAAAGGACACACACTTCAGCCTCTCCTCTCATGTTTTCTCATCCCCTACTCTCTGCTGCCATCCTGGCAATTTGCATTGCTTGTCTCCAGCTCACTGCTGGACAAACTTCAGCAGGCTCCCTTCTCAGCACCTGCCACAGCAGCCACACTCACCCAAGCATAGTCAGCACACAGGTGCCACTCAGTTTTTTCGAAGATGCCATGTGTCATGTCCAACCAACAGCTTGTCACAGGCTGCATCAGGAGCTGGAGTGAGGGTGGAGTGCTGCAAGGCACCCATGCCACATCTCTCTTTCCCCCTGCAGCTCTGTGTGCCACAGCCCCACGACAGCAGCAGGGCACTGCCTGGTCCCCACCCCTGAGAGGAGACACCACTGCAGCACACACCCCTCCCAGCTGTGGATCCAGCAGATTCCCTTCTCCATAAACATCCCATTTTTAAAAAAAGATATCACCACTGGGTTCTGCAGGTTGTCAGAGACCAACCAAAAAGGGTTTTGTCTAACACATTGTCTCTGTGATTTACAGTTGCCCTTTGCCATTACCCAAAAGAGGATGGAGCTCAGCAAGATCGTTGTGACTAAACATCCCGATGAGAGGGAGCTGTACAAGAAGGAGATGCCAAGAGCTCAGGACCTGCTGTGGAGAAGTGGAAACTGGATCCTCCATGGTTTTGGTTATCTCACAGGAGAAATGAAAGAATATGGAGAGTGGATGAAAAGTAAGAAGGAGGGTGTGTTTGGGGATATCCATATTGTCAGCAGTACCTCCAGTGAAGTTTCACCCCCTGAAGCAGAGCAGAAGCAGCACGGTCCAAGCTCACTGCAAACTCTGGCCTTTTAAGTATCTCACTCTCGGGAAGGCAATCTCACTGCATTCTCTGGCCATCACTATGGCAGCAGGCAAAATTCAGCACAGTCCTAAGATGTCTTTCACACTTAATCAGTTACATGTCATTAGCATCACGTCTGACATAGCAGTGCCCAGAAGCACTGAGAGAGTGTCACAATGCCAAAAAACAGAAGCCAAGACTGATCTCTAAGGTTCACTGTCCAGACAGGAGCAATGCATGAGCAGACAGTCCAAGCTACCTGTAATTACTGGGGATGAGGATTTGAGAAGCTGTGTAAAACTGTAGGTACTGTGTCAAGGCCAGGGTTGTTAGCAGTACTCCTCCAGCAATGGGAGAGAAATAGGAGACATCCATTTACAGGCAGGCCAATGTGATCCCCAGGCACAGAAATATCTCCTCCTGTTTTCTCTTTACGCCAGTGGTCCATGCTTTGTAGACAACTTTTCTTACTCGGTGTTCTGGAAAGCTTTGGCCACTGTCCTCTGGTTATATTTGACTTTTTACAGCTAATGCTTGTGTCTGAAACTAAGTGTATTGCTGATACATAGCTCAACACCGAATACTAATTAAAATTATTTCAGACAAGCCTGTTCATTTTCCTCTAAGGAACCCCTTCCTCCTCCTCCTCCTCCTCCTTCTAGCTCATCCTCCTTAACCCTGCCTGGAAGGAGTCCTTAGGAATAAGCCATTGCTCATATTCAGAAAATACTCTGGAACCTTACACTGCATCTAATGAACGATCAAATTAAGATGATTAATTTCAAATTTTGAAGACAATAAAAGCTGAATATACACATTGCATGAACATCTGAACATCTTGTACACACAAGCAGTTTCCCTCTCCCATCCATTCTCCTTGCATTATCCTTTAATAGCACACAGAAGTTCAGAAATGGTTGCACTTTTCCCAGAAGAGAGGCAGAAGTAAAACTCAAGTCAATTTGCAGGAGGAGAACCAGCAGCAAAAAGTTATTGCAGTGCCCTCATCCCACCTACTCCCTTCACTCACTTGAGGTATCTGTGCTTGGTGTCTGTTTACTCTGCCCAGGTTCAATAACCCTCTCTAATAACTTCTTGTCCTCTAGAAATGCCTCTTTGCCCTGAGTCCAAGCTATAATTACTGTTTTCTAATTTAGGTTCTTTAGCTCTCAAAATACTTTTTAGAAACCTTTGACCCCATCTCCTATATACACCATACCACCATGTTCAGGGTTGCTGATTTTCTTCCTACAATAGAAAAATTGCTTCCTTTTCATATTTCCCTACATGCATACAAAGTATTTTCAGAGTTCCCCTCTGCATTTGAATTACACACCAAAAAGACTGTCTCCTTATTGAATTTATAGCAGAATCTAAGGTCATCTACCATGCAAGTAATCCTCTGACCACCATAAATAAATTACTTGTTTGTCTGTCCCTCCATGAATTTTTTAGCAGTGCCCAGTCCATCTATATTAATTCTCAAGTGACAGATGCAAAATATGCAGAGACAACAATCAGTCAGAGACTTGTTTTACAGAACTGTTAATATTTCACCTCTGTTCTGTGCCCAGAAAGAGGCTGCAGAGATTGTGCTTTGCTGAAATGATGCCTTTTCAACAGTGTTTTGCCTTGATCTCCTCCAGACAAACCCTTAATGGTTCAGCTGGTGGACTGGATCTTGCGAGGGACCTCTCAGGTGATGTTTGTCAACAATCCTCTCAGTGGACTGATCATCTTAGTGGGGCTTTTCATCCAGAGCCCCTGGTGGATGCTCACAGGCTGCACTGGAACCACTGTGTCCACATTAACTGCGCTGGCCCTCAGTCAGGACAGGTAGGTGGCACCTCATGTCCTCGTGCACTTCATAAAAATTGATGGTGGTGATATTATTTGGAGCCCTCCGATGGGTCATTGCCTCTGGTTAGAGACAGAAGGCTCAGGTGAAGACAGAGCTATGGCCCAACAAGAGCTGGCCTGTCCCTGTGGCTGTCTGTCCTCCTGAAGACAGTTCTTTCTCCCTTATAGCCATCCTCACATTAAATTAATCCACCAACACCAGAGGTTTATGTCCAAAAAAGAGACAGAGGAGTCCTTTTACTTTATTTGAATAAAGAGAGAGGCCATGGGGCATTCCTCTGGGGTCTCTCAAATTTTTGGAGGATGCAGCCTCATTTTTATCCTAATTTCCTGGCTGTATGTCCCTCTCTCTTTCCCTTGGCTGAGGTACTTGAGAGGTACAGACTCCCTGGAATGCCTGATACTTAAGATTCCTCTCTAATGTATAACCCTCCCTTTTAATTTTTAATTCATATGGAATTTATGGTTTTTCCTCATTGTTTCTTTCATCTTTTAGTATCCAGTTTCATTTATCAGCAAATATACAGTTTGTAAAGGCAAATACCATTTTTTCCATTCATCGATCAGTGAGTGGAGTCCTTCCCATTGTTTCTTTTATCTCTCTGTGCTAGTTTTATCTACCAGCAGACCTGCAGCTTGTTTGTAAAGACAAATCCATCATTCATCTCACAACCACGTAGGTCCTTTGAGTCACAAGGATCCCCCTCCATCATCCCTCAGCCCCCAAACTTCTGCCCTTTCACACGCCGGTGCAAGGCAGTACATCAGTAATCTCACTTTTCATCCCTTCACCGGGGTCAGGACACTCACAAACCACATTTTAGTGGGTCCCAGAGATGGGTCCCACCTCCAGCAAAGCTTTCTACCTCACACTTGTTTCCATCACAGGCCGTCCATCGCAGCTGGGCTGCACGGCTACAACGGGATCCTGGTGGGCCTGCTCATGGCTGTCTACTCTGACAAAGGGGATTACTACTGGTGGCTTCTCCCCCCTGTGGCAGTGATATCCATGGCCTGGTAAGTGCCACTGATCCTCCTAGGGACAATTCCCAAAGGGTGGGTCTGGCTACAAACAGCTCAGGCACACTGAGGCCTCCTCTGCCCTACACCAGTAACTCCAGACCGGATGGCACCAGAGGGTTGTGTTCATCACACAGAGCTCGTGGTAGGAGTGGAGGGCACAAAAACACTGATTATACCACACAGGCAAAGCAGTCCCACCCCAATCCTCCAAAAACAGCCCTCAGCAGCAGGACACACACGGGTGGGAGGTCACTGCACCCAACGCCACAACGCTTCTTCCTCATCCACGAATCAATCCTGCGCCCATCCCAGGGCTGAATTCAATATTCCCCTTGTCAGATATGCAACAGTCATGAGCAAAAATTAATTCCTCCAAGCAGCTCCAATGGACAGACTATGTCCTTCCAGGATTAAATTTTGCCATTTTTGAATATGGATCTGAACAGCACTGCAGAATCTGTTTAACAGCCTTAACTGAAATTAATTTAATAGTCACATTTTAATCCCTGTAAGCAGTAAGATGCAAGCCATTATTGGATTTTCACTGCTTTTAAGATTAGATTTGTTTTACATTTTATTTCTTAAGTCATTCTCAGCAAAGGTCATTTTATAACAATCTCTCAAAATCCAGGAGATGTTGCAAGAACGTTTAGTTTGTCTTATCTGCCAGAATTCCTTGAGGTCTTTTGTTCAAAATTTTCTTCATTGTTTAGTTCACAAGTCTTGAGGGTAGAGCTGAAATATTTTCAAATCAGACACTTCAGTGATTTTTTTTTTAACTGATACTTTTACTTTCAGCTTTAGACGTCAGCATTTATTTAACTGTTTCCTTTTTTCCTGACAAGATGTGTAAGTGACAGAAGCTTTGTATTTCAGCACAGAAATTAGGACACCATTTTCACTGAAGTACTGATTTTTTTTTATTTTTTTTTCCGACAGCTGCAAGCAAGGAAGTCTGTAAACTCCTTTGGGAACCAATCTTGTCAAAAAAAGAATAGGCTTCATCTGAGATTACACAGGGAGAGCAAAGCATTTTTCCCACTGATAGCATCTATACAGCGGGACACAAGATGTTGCTTTTGAAATGTCAAATAGTTTGGATGGGGTCATTTTTTATTATAAACGGCTTAATGACCTTCTAGGGCTCAAATGCAGTTCCTTGAAAAATTAAATTCTTTAAATTGATTTTTTATAAACTATGTAATGTTCACTGCTACTTGGAGTGGACTATAGGAGTTTTCAGCTCACCTGTAGCAGAAGAACACTTCTGGAAGGAGAACATGAGCCATTTGCACCAAGGACTGCCCATTTCTTCTCTTCCTTGAGCTTTCTGGGGCCCATAAAAACCAGATATTACCTTGCCAATATGGAGGACACATACTTCAAGTGGAAATCAGGCAGTCTGGAAATATCCTGAGGAGAGCAGATCAAACAAAGATTATAACTCAGGTTCTACAGACAAAAACTTTGGGTTTTGAAGGTTTGCATGTTTTTTGGGCTCTGGCTTTCGGCAGAGTCTCTACCAAAAATTTTACATGCTAAAAATATTAAATCAAGCTATAATCAAGCTATTTAAAAACAAGTCTTAGCTTTCAGTAAACTGTATTATTTTGTATGGTACCTGGGCAGAACAAAATTACATCAGTCAAAGTCTGAATGAAGTCTGATACCAACACCTTTCCCAGCTCTGCTACAGTGATGGCCCTTTCTTAACACTCTGTTGGGTCTCACAGTCCCCAAAAAGTGTCTAACACAGCAAATATTTCCATCTCTCTTAACTGAAGATTTTCCACCCTCTTTGATCACTTCTTCTGCTTTATTTCTCTTTCAGAGCCATCTCCTGATATCCTTCAAAATGTTTAAACAAGAACAAACAAACAAACAAACAAACAAACAAAAAAAAAAAAAAAAGGCAAATTAGGTAATTTCCAACTCCCTCCTGCCTCCTCAAGAAAGACAGCAGCTTTTCTGGACCATTTAAAGTTCTCCACAGTTCATGTGACATTCCCAAAATTTCATTTTCTGCTTCTTGTTCAAATTTTAAACTGAATAGTAAGTCAGGTTGCCTGTCTTTGTCCATGCTCAAATGCTGTATTGGGTGCATAAATGGATGTGGGATTATTTTTTTCAGAAATATGAACAGCTTTTGACAACCCTTTGTTTGATGCAGATGAAGATACTGAAGTATTCAACACTTGGCATTGCTACAAGGAACTGTATTTGCCCTTATTTGCTAAAATTACCATTTTGTAACCAAAGAGGAAGGCTGTCTCACCACTATAAATTGTGATGTTTTAACTGTGTTTAATTGTGAAGTTATAATTGTATTTGTTCTCCTGTTCTCAGTCCAGTCCTGTCCAGTGCTTTGGGATCCATCTTCAGCAAATGGGACCTTCCTGTTTTCACTCTGCCCTTCAACATTGTGGTCACCCTGTACCTGGCAGCCACAGGACACTACAACCCCTTCTTCCCCACAACCCTCATCAAGCCCATAGCTGCAGTGCCCAATATCACCTGGTCTGACATCAATGTGCCTCTGGTAAGCTTCACAACATCAAGTTTGTGGTGTTTCACTGCAAAGGTGAGCATGAGGTTCACCTCTGGGTGACAACTTACACATCGGTCAGAACGACTCAGGAGCAACTCTCAGAAGTACAGGGGCTGGTTCAGTGCAAGCACAGCAGTGCCACAGAATCCCCAGGGACAGTCCTGGCTGGTCCAGGCTGGTGGAGCCTGAGGGAGCAGGGAACCTGAGCTTCATTCCACTCAAACTTGGGTTGTCCCAAAAATAGTCTTGAGTGTACATCCAGCGCACATCTGGATATGGCCTCCTGCTGTCCAGATATGGGTAAAAAAAACATCAGCAACACAGTCAGTGGCAATGTGAAAATTTAGAGGAAAGATCAGGATTTCAAAGTGACAGAAACTCATTTATACCCAGTCCCCTCACATCTAGCTCTAGGTCTGGAGGGTCACCTTCCCAAAGGAGAATAGGGTAACTGATCCAGGGGGTTGTGGTCAATGGCTCAGGATCCCAGTGGACATCAGGGACAGGTGGTGTCCCTCAGGGGTCCTCAGTGACCAGAGTCACTGAATATCTTCATTAATGACATAGACAGAGGCATCAAGGGCAGCCTCAGGGAATTTGCAGATGGCACCAAGCTGAGAGGTGCAGCTGACACACCTGGAGCATGGGATGACATCCAGAGGGACCTGGACAGGCTGCAGAAGTGGAACCTCTGGGGTTTAACAAGGCCAAGTGCTGGAGCTGCAGCTGGGTCAGGGCAGCCCCTGGGATCAATCCAGGCTGGGGATGAGCAGAGGGAGCAGCCCTGGGAGAAGGACCTGGGGGTGCTGTGGGGGAGAGCTGGACCTGCCCCAGCCCTGAGCCCCCTGCCCTGGGCTGATCCCCCAGTGTGGGCAGCAGGGGAGGGGGGATTCTGCCCCTGTGCCCCTGTGCTCAGGTGAGACCCCACCTGCAGAGCTGCCCCAGCCCTGGGCAACAACAGCACAAGGACGTGGAGCTGCTGGAGCCAGCCCAGGCTCCAGCCTGGGTGATGAGAGGGATAGAGCACATCTTTTATAATAAAAGGCTTGGAGGCCTTCCAATACTGGGAGAGATTGTGTAGGAAAGATGGAGGGAGACTACTTAGCAGAGCCTGGAGGGATACTTGAAGCCATTCCCCACAAGGAGAAATGTCTTCAATTTGAAAGAGAGTAGGTTTAGATTAGATACTAGAGCAAAAAACCTCTTCTCTGTGAGAGTGGTGAGGCCCTGGCACAGGTTTCCCAGAGAAGCTGTGGCTGCCCCTGGATCCCTGCAGTGTCCAAGGCCAGGCTGGACAGGGCTTGGAGCAGCCTGGGACAGTGGAATGTGTCCATGACCATGGCAGGGGGTGGAACAAGGTGATCTCTAAGGTCCCTTCCAACTCAAACCATTCTGGGATTCTATGAGGTTCTCAGAGTCCAGCTCAGAGCCAGGGTTTCTTCCTTCCCTTTTCAGCAAATAGCTTGTACAAAATATCTGCTGTGTCTTGTTGGAAGATCCCAGCTCTACAGAGATGGGGCAACTGACAGGTGCTTTAAAAGATTTTATTCCATTATCAGTCTCATAGAAGGGTGAAACATAAGAGATGTAAAAATTCTGTTCTATCAGAAGTGAGCCTATTTCCTGGTTACAATACCTTATATTTGTTTTCCAGCCTATTAGATTTTGCCACAGGATGCTGCTAATACTTCTAATACCAATCACCTATTATTTTACCCCACCTGGCATTGCTACAATGCATCTTTCACAATTCTGATTCTCCAACATATCTGGTCTGTTTGCAAGGCCGTCATTTGAAACCTGTTTCCAGTTCAGTCTCTCTCTCAACAACATCTTCTCTGTTCCATGGCCAGGCTAAGTCAGCACACCTTATCTCAGAGTTTGCATACCGATGTACAAGACTATGTGAGCTTTCAGTCAGGCTTTGAGAACCCTCTGCAGTTCCATTTCTCACAGTGTCCCTCAGGGCACAGACACACAGTAAATAACAAGCCCTCTTCTGCCATTTCTGCCATTTCTGCAGCTCTTACAGTCCATCCCAGTTGGTATTGGTCAGGTGTATGGTTGTGGGAACCCCTGGACTGGCGGCATTTTCCTTGTGGCTCTGCTCATCTCCTCCCCACTGATTTGTCTCCATGCTGCAATTGGATCAGCTGTGGGGATGTTTGCAGGTAAGGAATACTGACCAAATCATTTTTGCAACCAAGGTCTCCTGATCCAAGCCAGATTCTGTCCAGACTTTAAAGTTGTATGGGTTTGGTGGTAGCTGGGACAGCGCTCTCATTTTTCAAACTGTCTCTAATTTTTTCTAATTTTATCTCTTAGTAAAGGTCATACAACATGGTGCAGGCAAGAAGAGAAGCAGGTTTTCTTTAAACTTTGCATTTTTTGTTGTCAGCCAGGTGGTTTTTCCACCTTACTTAACCCTCTAGCCAGTGGATGTGGTAAATCCCATGGAGATCATAAATAGAGAAATACTTTCAGAACTGATTCCTTGCCACCACAATTGCTTTAAATGATGGCCACAAGCAAAGGCCTACCTCAGAATCAGTCAGCCAAGGAAGGGGAAACAGACTTATCTGGGATGCAGTTTGCTTAGTCCTGCTGTGGATTTGTCAAAATACCAAAATGAATGCAACTAAAAATGTCCTATCTCTCCACTAACCAGAGAGAAACAACATTTAGAGACACAAAGCAGACCTGAGAGGTTAGACAAAATTAATGCCACTTAAGTGACCAATTTTAATAAATACGGATGATGGAATAAGTGTAGTCTGATTCCTTGGAAAAGTCAGTGATCCAACAAGTTCTCTGTGCTCTGAAGCACTTTGAATAAGATGTCGCTGTCCTATACTCATGTTTTCAAACAAAACTGCCCACAATTTGTATGGCTAAGAGCATTTGGCAGGTCTTGCACAGATCAGTCTAGAAGGGAAAGCACGGGGGAAAGTTTCTGGGGACACGCATGGTGATGAAACACGGGAGAGATGAGGACAATATAGCAGGAAATGCATTAGTATTACAAGTGTCAGGAAAGTGGCCTGTGCACTACATATTGAGCTCTTCTTTTCACTGGTACTCCTGAAGCCTGTGAGAAATCCTGCAGAAGTTTCTGAGAGGTCAGATTTGGGACAGACACCCCCAGCTCCCATCCCAGTGGAGAATTTCCACTGCTCAGGGGAAGTTGACTGCCTCTAGTAACTAGACCATATCTCACAAAGATCACTAGGAAAAAATGGAAAACTCTCCTTGCTCCCACAAAAGACATGCATTTGTGCCTCTGATATTCAAAATTAGGGTATGTGTGAGGTTTAAACAGTGTGTGGGCACAGCTTTCTGCATGGAGGACACCCAGGTGAGAAGGTTCACCCATACTCAGGCTGAATACTCCACCTGTGTGTGTGGATACAACACACTCAGTGAAAACACAGGAGGTTTTATCTGAATTAAACCTTTTAGACTGGGCCAAATTCCACCACAGGGACATTACCAGAGCTCCAAAATAATGAGCCTCCTTTGACATCCTCCTCTTTCTGCTCGTGCATGTGCAAGGACAAACCCACCTTGATGTTATGAGGAAGGGATGACAGATTCCTACTACAGGCTCCTCTCCTACCTGACCTCACAGCCTTGCCCTTTGTCTTGCAGCCCTGAGCACTGCATCCCCATTTGACAGCATCTACCTTGGCTTACACAACTACAACTGTGCCCTGGCCTGCATCGCCATCGGGGGCATGTTCTACGCCCTGACCTGGCAGACACATTTGCTGTCACTTGCCTGTGGTGAGTATCACTCACAGAAAGGGGAGGCAAAAGTTTCTGTAGGTGTGCAGCTTATGAGGAGCAGAGGTTTAGAGCCAGCCATCAGTCTGTCTGTCCCAAAACCAGGTACTGTGCAAGAGCTGTTTCTCTGGTGGCATCAGCATTGGGCTGTACAGTGTGAGTACAGCAAGAATAGCGTTAGACCTTGACAAGGTGGAAACAGCTCCAAGGGGTGGAAGTTCTGTTTGTGAAATGAGCACAGGTTGAGCCATGAGCATGTTTAACAAGTTAACACCTCCACAGAAGCAGCCTTTTCATAATTACATGTATCACTGGGGGAAATGTGCCATAAGAAGGGAGCTGTTGCACCAAGTCAGTTTAAAATCCACCTACCCAAAGACCCCACATCCAACAGCAGCCAAGACCAGGTGCTATGGGAAGTTTAAGAAAATAAATTTCCCATTTAACACATTCCTCTGAAGATATGCCCAGGTTCCAATTTTCTTTATCTTAGTGTCCTGAGCACAGTTTCTGGATTTCTCAGTAGCTTTTCCTTTTTTGATTCGGCCCTTGGGTGCCTGACCTTGCCTCCTGTTGTGCCATCCCTGGCATCCTGGGGCAAGGAGACCCCTGGGTAACTGGTTGTGGTGTGAAGCCACAGGGCAGAGAAATTCTGAAGTCCAGCACTGCTGGAGAGTTTCTGCAATTCCCACTGCATGTGGGTGAGAATAAAAAGAAATTAAATAGAAAGAAATTAAAGATAAAAGAAATGCCGCCATCACTTCATCTTGACAAAACCATGTTCTTCATTCACCATCCATCTATACAGAGCAGATAGGACAGAATGTAGCCACAAAATCATTTGTGTTGGGAAATACCTCCAAGATCATCACATCCAACCATGCCCCCAGCCCTGCCAAGGCCACCCCTGACCCCTGTGCCCAGGTGCCACATCCACACAGCTGCTGATCCCTCCAGGGATGGGAACACCACCACTGCCATGGGCAGGTCCTGCCAGGGCTGGACAACCCTTTCTGTGAAGAAATTTTTCCCTAGTATTCAACCTAAATCTCCCCTGGTGCAATTTGAGGCCATTTTCTCTTGGAACATTTCGACAAATTGTTGAATTCTAGCAGTGATCCTCACAGTAGGTAGCTGGGAGGATATCTGGACATGCATTTGGACAATGTTGCTATTTTTTATATTTTCGTTGGAGAATTGAACAATATTTTCCTCATCCTGGCTTTCTTTGGTCTTCTCAGCATTATTTTGTGGCTACTCCGGAGCAGCTCTTGCTAATGCCCTCTCTGTGGTAAGTGTGGTGTTTTGCCTGAGTTTTTTTTTTTTTTTTTTTTTACCTGCATCTTGATTTGTTCAGATATAATGTTAAGGAAATGCCTCAAAATTCTCCATGTCAGCTTTGACAACACTGAAATGAGAATGCTGCAGCCAGCTGGCAGGTCATGCACAGGCCCTGTGTCAGCTGAATTGTGCTCCTGAAGACTTTATATCTGATAATAAGATTTCAAAGACCTTTGGAGCATGTAATCCACAATAGGGTTGTGCATATATATGTGAGCTACAGCAACAGCTTATGGTTTGAGATTAAATACTTAGTTGAACATTATCTTTCAGCAATTCCAAATTATCTAAATTTTCATTTTCTTCTTTCAAGGTCTAACTCCTTCCCTGCCCACAGGTATTATTGAAGTTTGAACTGGGTATGAGAACTAAAATGAGTGGGAGACTGTTCTCTTAAGTACAAAGTTATTACATTTGGACAAATCAAGAAAGGAGTGAAGACAGAAATACCAGGCTCTGTTTCTTCTTTAAGATCTGAGAGATTAAAGCAAAGCCATATTTTAATTAAATTGATTTACTAACTTATAAGAAAATAGATGAGAACTAGGAGTTTCATACACTGAATGTTTTCATCTGGCATCCTCTCAGTACTATGTAGGTCTGGACATATGTGCTGCTTTACACACACCTGCTTTTGGGAGGCATCAGGAAAAAGGACACCCACTTTTTATCCCTGTGATCTTTTGGAAGGCCTCAATTCAGGTCCAGAGGTGGGGGAACAGAGAGGGCTGAGGGTTGGATGTGATGCCAGTGTCATATAGTCATTGGGGAGAGTGAACATGAATAACCAATACTCCCCATACATGATATTTTACCCAGCAGAGAGGGTAGAATTTGGCTTTTTTTATTAGAGAATTCAACTGTCTACATGTGAGCTGGGTGTCTTGGTTTTCACTGCAGCCACCAGAGCTATGGAGCTTGACTCAGCTGCTTCAATTCTAGTGCCAAGCTCTGTTCAGCACCAGTATTGGTGGTGTATATATAATTACTGCCTCTGACAGGACTGAGGTCTGCAGTGTCAGAATGACGCTCCAGGTGAAAAACAGACCTCTGTGTGGGCAGCTGAATCCACACTCTCTCCTCAGGGAAAACTGAGGCCCTCCCAGCTTCCCAAATGGAAGAATTTAGCCAGACGCAGGCATAAGTGGGGAGACCAAAAAGCGGTACCAAAGTGCACGCCTGTGTCTGTTCTGTCCCGTCCAGCTCGGGCTGCCGGTGTGCACCTGGCCCTTCTGCCTCTCCGCGCTCCTCTTCCTGCTGATAACCTCAGAAAACCCAGCCATCTACAAAATGCCCCTCTGCAAAGTCACACACCCAGAAGCCAACCGGGTCTACTACCTGAGGATGAAGAGAAGGGCCTCGGAGAGCAGGAGGGAGGAGCAGAAGCGAAAGGAGCAGAAACCCTCTGACAGCTCAAAAATGAGCCCTGGGGGCACCCCACTGTGCACCCCCAAGAGCTGCCACGCTCACTGATTTCAGGCACACACAGCTCTGCAGTTTGGGGGCAGCTTTTCCAGCATCACCCAGGCACAGCACAGCCACAAACACCACTTTTGCCAGCAGTCTGAGGGCTGGAGATTCAGCATTCCACACTGGAGGAATCATGGTTTGCCCTTGAGCTAAGCTTTCCAAAAAGCACTCAGGTAACATAATAACAGCTGCCTTATCAATCCACTGGCTGTTAACTTGAAAGTCACTTCTTATCAATAATAATTATAAGAATAGGCAGAAGAACATTAAAGCTGACAAGAGGTTGCATTTAATTTCAGAGGTGTAATTTAACAAAGTAAATATGCTGAGAAGGCAGTGGTGTCTAATAACAATAAATAATGTAAGAACTAAGTCAAGAGCTGCACTCCAAATTAAGAGCATGTATATTTGAAAGTGAAATAAACAGACTGTTCTCTTCCTTTCTCGTGTGCCATCAATGTCTAACCCTTTTAATACCTCTTTACAGCTACAACACACACAGGTAAATATTCTTACAGAGCACATCCTATAGCACTTTTGGTGCCATCTCCTGGCTCCTCATTAAGTGCTAAGGCAATGAATATATATGCTTTAATCAGACTAGAAGAGCAGCTAGCTAGCAATGATCAAACATTCTTCTTTTCCTTGAATAATCCTCTGTCTTACAAATAGATCTCTCTCTCCTGCTGACTGCAGGATAGCAAGTCTGAATCCCCATACGCATCCTGTGAGAAATAAAAAGCTCTAAAGAATGGGATAAACATTTACTGCTGGTGGCAGTTCTTCCTCTCCCTTTCCTAGGGGTGTAGATCCTTTCTATTAAACCACACAAGAAATTAACAAGTCAGAGGTTACCACTGCCACTTTATACCTCCTCGAGGTCTTTACAAGAGGGAAGTACCAAATGCCTTAAGGAGGATTTTCTCAGGAACTTTTCCAAAATCTCTGTGAAGGAAGCCTGTCAGAAAGGCTCCCTCACTCTAAAGTTGTTTTACAAGATCAGCTTAAAACCACAGACCCAAAGGATGTGAAGATTTAAAATCCAGAGGGACTGTGCAACCACAAGCACTCAGATCAGATGCTGTCCTCTCTGCCTTACAATGTAGGGCTGTTTAGCAGATCCATATGAGTATTTTTGAACAGGTGGGATCCCAGCTCCAAAAAACACTTTTTAAAAAGGTGAGCCTGGGTACTGCTCTTGGGATTATTTGTGCCTTTATCACTAAAAATCCAGCAGCACCAGCATCTGCCACCCCTCTAAATGTCCCCTAGAAACAGAATCCAGGACTGAATTCATTCTGGGAGACAAAAACATGGTGGTGTTGTTTATGTTCAGATATTTGTTTAAACAGGGGAAGCCATTCCAGGAGTTCTGGTAAAATTTAGGTCCCACTTTCTTTGAGCCATGATATTAGCAAACCAATGCTGGCACCAAAACAATCTCCCATGGTCACTACAAACTGCAAGATCAGGGTCATCCCCCTGTTGCTGCTGCTCTAGAGAGACAAAAAGAGGCAGAATAATGGAAGAGGTGACACACAACTGTCTGAAGACCTTCTCTCTAGAGCAGTCAATGAAATATGAAGCACACGGGAACTCAGAGAGCTTATTCATGAATAGTTTAATTTAGTTCATGCACAGCATTAGAGAAATATTTGAATAGCAGCAGTGCAAAGTTACTGGAAAAAATACTGCAAAATAATGCTGGAAGCATATATGTGAAGAAAAATCTCAGCTGCTGTCAGTTATGCCCAACATATTGTTTGTTTTCCTAAAAATAAGAGTGAAGTCCAGGCACAATATGGCTATTGGAAAGGATTTGTCATGTAAGTGCCACTGCAGACATTAATTCCTCAGCCACAAGAAAATCCATCCTGAAATCAATTAGTAAAGCAATTTCTAGAGTTGAAGCCTTCCATAAAAAATAGAGTATAAACAGCTTTTTTAAGTCTCTAGCTAATCAAAAGATTTGAGTAACTATAGCCAGTATTAATAATTCTTGAAAACAGGCAGAACAAATCAAGTGTCTCCTGCAAAGGAACAGCAGACAATAAAAGCACTAACTGAAGCTATCAGTGGTAGCCCAGCAGCCTGATACCTAGAGAGTTCTATAAAAATTTTCATTAAGAGAGATAAAATGTACAGTTTTCAGTGGGGACTAATAATTTTGAGACAGCTCCCAGGGATATAACATAAAACAAATATGACCATTAAAGGAGAAAAAATTTTAAAAGCATCTTCTATAATTAAAGCCAGTTCACCTCCACCTTAAATAGCACTAAATAAATGTTCCTATACAAACCAGCACCTGGTCTAGCCAAAGCACATTTAAAAAATCAATCTCCTAAAAATTTGCCTTAAAATATTAAAAAGCAGAACAGACTAAGCAAAGGAATTGCAAGAGAGCTTCCCAGTGAATTAAGAGAATTCTAAGTGGAGCTCAATGTAAAAAACGGAACATACACTATGCAGTTCCAAGAAAAATGTTTACTTAATTGCTCCAAATATTATTTTTCTAACTCTTGTGTTTGCTCCATGCCCCCTAACAGGAAAAAAATTTAAAAAAGCAACTTTGCTCTTTGAGAGGAAGTTCTCAGCTCTTCTCCCAAAGACAGAGGTGCTTCTGTTGATAAGATTAGTCACAGAATTCCTACAGAAAAAGCTGGGAAAAGCCCTTTAGATGTCCTAGCTTGGGTATTGGTGACTCCAGGATGACTTACCTGTTGACTCCTCATGAATAATTAGCAAAGCTGCACGGAGGGAATGTGAAGGGATTTGCTTTTCCAGTGGATATTTGTAGCAGAGGTCAGAGCCACACTGACATCTGCACTGGAGTTACTGGAGAGCAAAGTTTCCCTTCTGAGCCACAGAAGCACTGAATTCTTTAGTCTGGAGAAGCCCTCTAAGATCCTCCAGTCCAACCACTCCTCCAGCACTGCTACAATTGCCACTAACCCACGTCCCCAAGTGCCACATCCACACAGGGTTTAAATCCTTCCAGGGATGGGGTCTCCATCCCTGCCTGTCAGTGTTTGACAGCCCTTTCCACAATGAATTTTTTCCTGATATCCACTCTAAAACTGGTTTCCATCGTCTGATCTTCTTTGAGACCTAATCACCTCCTCACAGGGGTCAAGAGCTGATGGGAAGAGCAGCACAGAGGGAGACCACAACAGGAGGTGGTGACACCAAGCAGGGGACACCCAAAGCTGCTGACCTGGAAAACCCAGTGCTGTGCTTCCCATCAGTGATGGGAGAAGTGGCTGCAGCACTGCATGGCACCCACAAAGCAAATCACGGTGGGGTTAAAGCCTGATGAACACATTTCCCTGTTATGCCTCTGCTCTCAAGCAACCAGAGCTGCTTTACAGCAGAGCCTACTCCCTGTTCCATTCAACACTGCTGTGAGCTTAAAATAAACACTGTCCTTTTTTTCAGCCCTTCTGCAAAGGACATCTCTTCTTCCCACACCTGCAAACAATCAGTGCAGACTGATTGGAGCCTGAAATCATCGGATGCAGGGAGAGTATGCATCTCTCCCCAGCACCTAGGCTGGTGGCACAGGGAGCCAGCCAGCATCCCAGCAGGCACCAGAAAATAACAGGAAGGGCTCTGTGTCCTAGAGGGGCACTCCAGCAACATGGCACCTTCTTACAAGCTGAAAAACCCAAAACTTCAAAACTTATCAGAAAAAGATAATTCCTAAAAATATCCAGCTGCTGGAGAGTTTCTCTGTGCTCTGCCCATGACAGATTCCTCCAGCCTCCAATGACAGACATATTGCCCAACACTGCAGAATGATTTAGGTTTTCTGTAGATCACATTTGCCAGGGTTGCAGAAATATCACCACTCTGAGGGGGAGACCTGTTTGCTGAATGCTGTTCCCTCACTCCCTCTTCCTCTACGTCAGTTTTAATTTGGGAGATGGAAGTAGTTCAAATAGGAAACAAGCCCTTGATTGCAGTCGATTTTACAGTTCTTAGGGACTCTTTACAAACTCCTACAGCTGCTGCTGCAGCTGGAATTCACACATCCCAGTGGTGGGATAAGATGTGGGATGGCTCCGTGGGAAGCAAAGATTTCTTCCACCACGTTGTGCCCGGCAATTAATTTGAATATCTCTGACTTCTTATTCAGCAGCTTCTGTAACCTCTGTGCATTCAAGAGCTTAAGGTCTCATGGAACTGCATCCTCACATCCACCTTCAGGGCTAGGTTTTTGCATAGACACTTGAGGCAGACACAAAACCCCGCTCCCTGCTCACACAGCACAGCAGGGTTGAAGCACCAAGTGTGTGCAGAAGCCCTTCCAAAAAACATCCAACTATGTCACAACCCAAAATGCACAGTTGTTGGGGCTGTTTAGCACATCCCAGTCCCTGCAAATTAAACTGTGCTGTGCACAAGGCAAAGGCAGAGAGACAGAGGCATCCTTGACCTATGCAGCTAAGGATGGTCTGGAATCTTTTTCCCCCAGCACACCCTGTCCTGTACCTGACAGTGCTTTTCCACACTTCCCTCACTTCAGCCAAGTGCTGACAGGTCTGTTGCTCTGTCTTCCAAAAATCTCTGCTCTGCAGAACCACTCAGCCAGAAATCAGGGAGAGACTTTTTGTCTTTGGAGAAAACAAAAAAGTCAGAGGTGATGACAAACTGTCAGCCAGTGATGGTTTCTTACTGTAGCCAAGTGAGCTTAATTCACTTGTGCAAATTAAATCACATTAAGGACATTTTCCCTTAGCAGAAACTGAGTTATCCAATAGATAAGACATTTCGTTGGTTTTTTTTTGCCTAACCCAAGATGTGCATCTTTACTGCGAATGGATTTATACCTGTTTGTGCTTGTGTGTGAAAATGTCGCTCTGCAGTACTGCTTGCATAATCACCCACAGCCAGAGTAACTCTCCCTCTATCCATTCCTCTATCCATATTAATTTTCAGTTATTTCTACTGTCTGAAGGTTAATTTCTGGATGCTACCAGTCCTCTTGTTTATCAGCAACCCATGCTATGTACAGCATCTTCCACTTCTAGTAAGAACTACTTGGCAGAAAAGTAGTCATCACTGGGATTTATAGGCTGAACAAGTTTCTTGTTGGAAGAATTATAGTATTCTGCTCTATGTTAAGGCCTAGCACATACATCTCCTACAACATACAGGTTTTTGAGAATGGATGATTTCCTTGGAAGCAGCCATACCCTGGGTAAGACCCACAGCCCTACCATCAGGGCAAACATAAAGGGCAGGGAAGTTTTTTAAGCTGAGAGTAGGTGCAGGGAAGTGAATTGACTCTCAAATTGCAGAAGTGAATGAAGAAGCAGAAAAATACTTTGTCTTGCATCATAAAAAGAGGCAAGTCCAGCCAGCTTTGTCATTTCCAACAGGAACCTGCTGCCCTGAGGTAGGTTTGGAAAAAGAGCCTTTTTGAATCTGGGCTTTTCCCTGGAGCTAGGAGACTGGGTCTGAAGCGGAAAATAAGAACTATTTGAGTTTCAATTTCCCATCTTTACTGAAATACAGCAATACAGACAGCCTCAGGCTTCAAAATCCCTCCAGTATTTCAGACTGTTTCAATATCATGGTTGGACTCAATCATCCTAAAAGGCCTTCTCTAAACAACTATCCTATAATGCTGTGATTCTCATGTGGATGATCCAGCCTGCCATGCTAGAGATGACCAGAAAAACAAACAGCCTCAATGTTCAGATTCAGGCATGAACCAGAGAGATTTTCTGCCTCTCAGCTTCCAAGCCCAGGACTCGGTACCAATCTTATCACCACAGGCAGCCAGACCAGCCTGGAGAAATGTCCATTGCTGGTAGGAAAAATGATCCAGCTGACTGGAAAAAGGGAAGGGACACAAAACCAAACAAGGGGAACCAGCCAGAACAATGCCCTGGGTTTTTCTTTGTGTTTCACTGGGTTCCATGACACACATGACAGGTCCTTCCTGGAGCCTCAGACACATTTCCTGAGCTGGACACCATGGGCACACCGGTGAATGGGATGGTTCCAGGGGGCAGGTCCTCATCACCAAGCTGCTGAACCACCACTGCAGTCTTTGGCATGTGCTGGCCTTGGATAACCAGTGCCTTTCCAAACAATTCCTCGCCCCCACTAGCAGCAATGTTTTGAATAAATACCTTGAAAAAAATTGCAGCTGAAATAGAGGAGTTGTTTTCTACCCCAGCACTCAGAGCACCAGCCTGCATGAAGAGAGTCTCTCTCTAAAGTTGCCACTCATTTTGCCATGACAGAGCAGAGCTTTTTTGCACATTGCTGTAGCTGTAAGACATCTACAACCTGCTCTTCACAAATTCCTGCCCCACTCCTATCCCAGGATAGAGACTGTCGCTCCTAATCAATAAGCTGGTTTCCAGATATCACTTCTGCACTCTTGGAGCTGCATGGACTGAGGAGATGAGTCATGAGAGCATGTCAAGGTGGACAGAAGGGACAGTGGGTCTCCAGAGCAGGTAGGAAGGGGAGGGAAGTGATGCTTTAGGAGAGCTGGTAATTTTGGGAGCGTACATCATCAAGAGCAGTACACAGAGCAGCAGAGAGGTTCAGAGCACAAGGAGTTTAGGCTGTGCCAGGGCCAGGGAACTGCTCTTTGTGAGCCCTCTGAACCTGGAGATCTGAGTATTTGCTGCAATTTCCACAGCTGCACACGTGGCTGTGCTGGAGTCACACCAGGAGAGGGAGACGGACACCGGAGCAGACTGTGCTCTGCTCCAGCCACCTATCCCACCCCATCCCACTGCCACACAGGGAAATGCCTTTCTCTAGAGAACGTCTACAAGCCAAAATGTAGGGATAGAAGCTTCCCACACCAGCTCAGCTTTTGGGCCGCTCTGTACAAACCCGAAATGATTTGCCCTCAGCAAACAAATCCAAGATTGTGACAGACCCTGTGGTGCTCTGTGCTGAAACAGATTTTTCTGCTCTTCACTCACTCATAAAAACAAGAAGATGTAAAGAAAATTGGCCGTGGATGTTGATGGGGGCTGACTTGCCCCGTCAGGAACCCTGCCTGTGGGCCAGGCCACAGCTGACCAGAGGTGTGTCCTGAGCCAGGACATGGGCTCTCTCCCACCACATGGCTCTCTCTCACTCCTGCCATACTTCCATTACCACTGCCAGCTCTCCACACACCTCCACAGGAACTACAGACTGGCAGTACTTCTGGTAGTGAAACATTAAGTTTGGTCACAGTCAATCCAGGTGAGCTGCAAAAGTCCCTTACTTCACTGTAGCAAATTTGGAGCATCGCCTCATTTTGACACTCTGTCCCATTACATCCTCAAGGACAAGTTAATGAAGTATGGGCTAAAATAGGTGTGAAGCAATTTGGATTGAAAATTGGCTGAATGGTTGGGCTCAAAGCGTTATAATCAGTGGCACAAATTACACGTAGAGGCCAGTCATTAGTGGTGTAAGCCAGGCATAATAAGTTTAATTTCTTAATTAATTATTAGAATGTTGGAGCAGGGTGCACCCTCAACAAACTTGGGGAAAGCACAAGACTGGGAGTAGTGTTGGGTATACCAGAGGGTTGTGTTGGCATCCAGAGGGTCCTCAGCAGGCTGGGAAAAATGGGCTGACAAGAACCCCTTGAAGTTCCAGAAGAAGTACAGAGTCCTGGGGAGGAACAATTCCATCTGTACCTGCTGGTGGCCCTCCAGCTGGAAAGCAGCATGGCAGAAAAGGCCTGGAGGGTCCTGGTGGTCACCAAGGTGACCACAAGGCAGCAAGGTGTCCATGCAGCAAGAAAGCCAATATCTCTGTGGGCTGCATTAGGAGGAATCCTGTCAGCATTTCCAGGGAGGGGATCCCTCCCTTTCTCCCACAAGCACTGGTCACAAATCACATATCCACACCCCAGTCTTGCAAAAGCAGACCAGGACTTGGGGTTTAGCAACCTGTAAAGCTCCATACATGGATTTACACCATTTTAAAATGTTGTTGAAGTCCAAGGGCTGATGCAGCTCCCTGAGCAGACCTATTCCCATCAGTAAAACCTGAATCAAGGAGCACAGCCAAAAACAGCAAATCTGCTACCAAGTGGTTTTAATGCACCTCTTCAAGGCCACTGAGGCTTGAGAGAGGAATGAAGCCAAAGTGTGTGAAGCTGAATTACGGCCATTAGAATCTTTCCTGGCACAGCTGACCAGTTCAAGCTTTGTACCCAGCTGATGCAGCCAGACAGCTCCTGCCTGGCAAGCTAAACCAGTCAGGGATCATTCAGCATTTTCCTGGTGCTGCGTCTGGTTGAGATCCAATGACCAACCCCTGCTCTGACCATGTCAAGCACCGGGCTTGGTCCAAGGGATGTGCTCAGAGACACCTTCCCAGACAGCACAGAACAAGAAACATCAAGCATCTTCACCAGCAGAGAGCTGATGAGGTAAGTCACAGATTTAGACCTCCTAAATCACACAGAGCTCAGCTGTCAGACACCAGCACCAGCTGCCTTGTCCTCAGCACCAAGTGGTCTTTCACACACACCTAAAACCAAGAGGCAGCTCTCTAGTCCTCTGTATTTCCTGCATGAACAATTTACACACATTTACCTGGCCACCCAGAGCTGGTGGCCCACTCCCAGGCAGGTGATACGTGACAGCTAGTTTTTTTGGATTTCAAACAAATTTTCAAACACACGGCACATCTCAATCCTTTTGCCTAGGAATGGCCATTTCAGGCTCAGTTTTCCCACCTTGAACCCCAGAGAATACCTACATCCTTGAGTGGCCAGCACTGGAGGTGATGGGCACCAGAACTGGCACTGAGTTACATCTGGGAGGTTTTCTACTATTCCCACCTTTCTGCATTAATCCTACACAGAGGGAATCTCAGTCCTCAGGCAACCAGGAGGGCTTTGCCTGGGGCACACAGCTGCAGGCAGACATTCCTGCATCCAGCTGGCTGCACCTGGGATCCAGTGACTCTGTCACATGGCACTGGAGGTCTTCCCTGCTCTGCCTCCAGCCCAGAGCAGGCTTCTGCCAGGGGCCTCATTCCCACAGGGCATCAGCAGACTGTGATCCTGTTACTTATTAACCAGCTCTGATAATCTAAACAATGCACCACTCCAAGATATCCATCACTGACCTGCCAGCCATGGGCTTTTTTGTGTGTCACTCCAACCTGTCAAATACCTCATTAAGGCACCAGAATCAGACAGAGCAGTCCTGAATCTGGTTCCTTTGTACAAGGACATGTGGTGGCAGGACAGGTGGGAATGGCTTCATGCTGACAGAGAGCAGTCGAGATTAGATGTTAGGAAGAGATTGCTCCCTGTGAGGGTTTGGAGGTCCTGGCACAGTCCCTGCCAACCCTGCCCCTGGAAATGTTCCAGACTGGGTTGGATGGGGCTTGGAGCAACCTAGGATAGTGAAAGGTGTCCCTGCTCATGGCAGGAGGTGGAATGAGACGGGCTTTCAAGTCTCTTTCAACCCAAAACATTCTGGGATTCTGTGACCCTGACATTTTCTCCGTTGGTCAGATTATGGTGCTGGTGTCACCAAGGCTGTGAGTTCATTCCCTGTATGGGCCATTTCCTTCAGAGCTGGACTCCATTATTCTTGTGGGTCCCTTCCAGCTCAGAATGTTCTGTGGATCTGTGATTCTCTGGGAGAAAGAAATACCCTACAGCACAACCCAGGAATGAGCCCTGCCTGCCCCCTGTGCTGCCCCCATTTGAGGGAGAGCTGAAAAGATGTTCTTTGAAATAACTTGAAGCCAGGCCTGGGGATCTCTGAAATATCACAGGTGTGAAGCTAAAACCTCAGTCTGAGCAGACTCCCTGTGAGGCTCTTCCATCCAAATCACCCAATGCATTTCCCTTCTTTGGATGCAAGGATTCATTTCACCAGTCAGAAAGCAGAGGCAGCCCAAGGAAAAAATTAATGGTAAAGGGAAAATATGTTACCTGCACTAGAGTGAAGCAGCTTCCCCTGCAAAATTTCATGTTCTGCTGGGTGCAAAGGCATAGGATGACAGTGTCTGGCTCACTCACGAGGCTGCTGCCTATTTGATCAGAGGAAGACTAGCTCTGGCAGCAATGCTAAGCTGACAGCTTATATCAGATGCCCTCCTCTTAGGGGATAAAAAAATCCAGTCTGCTGTTAAAAACATCTCCATCAAAAGAGATGCACCCTGGGAATGGGGTGCAGTGAGAATAACATCCCTTCAGCTCTTGTGCATGTGTTTCCACAGGGCTGAGGGAAGCAAAGCCATCAAGTTAGATGGGAACATTCTCTCCAGCACCCAGCTCAATTTGCAAGGTTCCTTTCTCAAGTATCACTGTGAAAGAGTCCTAAAGTGAATTCTGCTATGGCTTAAATTAGCCTAAAAGGTCCCTTAAGTTCACCATCTTCTCTGCCCCTTCTCCTGTGTTACTATTCCAGCCTTCCCTCTCCAGCCTCTTCTCTGTCATTTGCAGCACTTTCACAGGCTTGTAAACCTCTCAAATATGCCACACTTCTGATATTTCAGATTCCTCTAGTGAGATAGGGAGGACAAGTTAATTTTATTTTTTTTTTAGAAAGAAGAGAAATTTGAATTTCTCAAATAATTTATAAAAAGCAATTAAACAATGGAATATCTAGTCTTCCATTGTATTTCATTAACAGAATAGTACTTCTGAAAGCTACCCAGAAACAGGAAAACTGAGAGGCTGCTGAATACAAAATGCTGTATTGCACATTCCCAGGTCAGACTTTTGGTAGGGAAGGATTCTAAATTGTATTGGATAAGGAGGATAATGCTGGAGAGGTCAAGTTCAGGTACACTGACAATCCATTTTAAAATCTTCTATCCTTTTAAATGGTTGAGAAGAAGAAAGGACAAAGTTAAAGGAGAATTATTTTTTTTTAAAAAAAGGAGAGAGAAAAGAAAATGTAAAAATTAAAAAAAAAATTAAAGAAAAGAAAAAACAAAGAGAAAGAGGACATTTGGGTAGATTGTTGGCAAGAGACCCAGGACAGAGCAAGAGGAAAGGTGGAGAATTCAAAGGGGAACCTTTTTAACATTCACTTGGAGCTCACTAAGTGGGAGGAGAAACAAATCAGTAATATCAGGACAGGAGCCATGCTAGCCTATATAAGCCGGTGGGACATTTTCTTTTTCCCTACTTTCCTTCTGGCCTAACCAGCAAACCTACAGCTACTCCTGAGCTCATCTGAGAGGTAAGAGCACTCTGTTGTTTCCTTTTAATGCACCCTGTTACTGACTTACCTGGATCTTTCCCTCAAAACACCTGGCAAACAGCACTTGAGCAGTCCTGCTGCAGGAGAACAGCTCAGGAGGAGCACAAGAATATTAGTTATCAAGAAGCTTCCAGCCGGGTGAGGATTCGTTAGTACTGCTTAGCCCAGGTGGCTGAACCTTGGAGGAAAAAAAGAAATGTAAAAAAAGGGAAATAGCGAGAACTCTTTAACATTTCCTTTCACTGCCTTTCCATTTTGCCAAATGAAAATGCCTAGATAGTAAAAAATACACATCTGATGTGATAGTGCTTCTGTATTTCTCTGTCCCTGACAGACAGGTCTCTGAAAACTGAATTGCATGTGAGCTTAATGAACATTTGAATCTGTGGGGTAAGCTTTCTTTCACACTAATAGTTTGAAATACACCTTCTATGGGAGAACATGAACCATTTTTTTTCCAGTGAGAGTCAAGTGCATTATAATCTGTTTCAAGGATTGTGCTTGTGCTTGTGTGTGTTCCTATGCCTAACACAATATTAATCCAGCTTTACTACACCCCTGGTAACATAACACGGGCTGTGCTGGATTTAGAGCTGCTGAGAGTCTGGCCTTTTCCTCCTATTGTGCTTGGATGCAGGAATTCCTCTAAAAACAGGCTGCACACAGAGCTTGGCTGCCCGCAGACTTCACAGCAACAATTCAGAGAATGCAAGATACAATGGCTACGATTGTGCAGTAGCAGGTCCTCGGGTCCTCGGACAAACAAATACCACTCCATAAATTAAACCCTCAGAGAAACCTGAATTTTGGCAGGGAGAGAGGAAAATTCCAGAAAGAAGAGAAAGCACCAGATAATTCTGCTGCATTTTCCCTGCCAAAAGCCCAATGTCCAGCTTGGAAGCGCCCATTACCTGGGAGTAGTTGTCAGCCAAATTAAAGATTCTGTCCCTCTCCCAGCTGCAAGCACAACACTGCTCTTACCATGCACAACACAAACATGTGGCCAGGCTTGTCTCCTCCTCAGCAGGTGAATAAAGGAGTAATTGCAGGGCCACATGCTGCAGGAGTGCAGCCCCAGCACGGAGCCAGCTTTAACAAGGCATGGCTGAGGTTCCATGGGTATGGCTTGACAGGGAGGAAGTGTACACAAGTGGAAGGAAAATTGATTTAGGGAGACACGGAGTTGCATAACGTCAGTACTTTGCTACAGGACATTTATTAACTCTGAAAGGATGATTAAAAAAACACGGTAGATTAGCATCTCGGCCCTGTGATGATTTCATCTTCATAAAAGAGAAACATCTTTTATGTTTTCTGTTTTGTTTCAAGGGGAGCTCTCACTTCCCATGAAAATGGTTTTAAATAGCTTCTCTGCACTTACAGGACACTACAAATCACTTGCACAACTGAGGTGAAAAGTGCATTTAGATGGCTCTGCCTGGGTTCTGCTGCTGCTCCAGTGTCTCACCAGCTACACACCAGTACTGGGAGCTTGCACTGCAGGGCTGGAGCACCTTTCTAGAGTTTATGTGAGACAAGACAGCTGCTCCAAGCTGTCTGTCTGAGAACAGGACTTAGTTTTTAAATATTTTTTTTTCCCCAGACTAGTAAAAATCAAGAATTTAAAAAAAAAAATTACCAAACCTGCCCCCCTGTTCCAGCAGAACACTCCTTTTGCAATTATTTCCATTTCTTTCCTTTGTGCACTAAGAAAAAAGAACACTTTCAGTGAAAACCGTGTGTTTTCATAGCTTCAACTGCAGGTCTTCAAAAGACACACTGCAGACCAGCACACATGAAATCCCCATCAGAACATGTACACTTCAGTCTGCACTATTATTCAGACATCACTGTGTTAAAATTCTCTGTGCATATCCACAGTTCTGAGATAGGACACCTTTTGTATTCTCTCCTTTCTTATATACCTACTGCTATCACCTACTCCCTGAAGCAACATAATGTGTTAAATCATTAATCTGTGCATTTCTGTGGTACGTACTGCTTTGTAAAATCACTAAAAATGCCTAAAAAACTTTATGCTGGTGCCAGTTTCCAAGTGTTTCACTACCTCTTTATGTTATTGGACAACTAAGTACAAGTGGTGCAAGTGCTTCATACTTTGTGTTTCTGAACAGATGGGACAAGCCTCAGGGCTCTGGTGACAACAAAACCCCCTCACACAGGATGCAGCCCCCACACCTGTGCCTGGGATGGGATTCAGGGAGGTCATGAAACCAGAGGGGCTACATCTGGGTCTTTACTGTGCCATGAAGACCCCATCCAAAACTAAAGGTTTTTCTTGGGCTGTACCCATTTCCCACCTGGCTGCTCTGCGGGTGAGGGGGTTCTTCAATAATGGTTTCATTCTCCACTAGCATAAAGAATCATAGAATGGCTCAGGTTGGAAGGAATCATCTTTGAAGCTCACCCAGTCCCAGCCCCTGCCATAGGCAGGGACACCTCCCACTATCCCAGGTTGCTCCAAGACCTGTCAAACCTGGCCTTGGACACTGCCAGGGATGGTTCAACCACAGCTTCTCTGGGCAGTCTCTGACAGGGCCTCACCATCCTGACATAGAACAATATCTTCCTAATGTCAAATCTGCCCTCTCTCAGTTTGGAGCCACTGCCCCTTGTCCTGTCACTCTCTACCTGCTCTACTGAACAGACGAAATTCCTGCGGTCCCTCTCCAGAGACACCCATCCCTGGATCAAATGGGACTGCCTGAGGGGCTGGAATGGATGAGCCTTAAAGGTCTCTTCCAGCACCAAGTATTCTATGGTTCTGTGACATAATGAGCATGAGTTTGAGCAGCACTGCTGGACGGGAGGTAACCACGATCACCCCACAGTCTCTGACTCTGAATACTCCGGTACGCTGGGTATTCACTGAGCGTGAAGTTTGAGACAGGTTAGTGCAAGTGACTCACCAGGTCACCTGGTCTTTTTGCCGTGCCAGCTGCAGTGAGCTGGCTTCATTTCTGCCCCTGGAAACCCAGAGGAGCACTGCCAGCTCACACTTGCCTTCACGTGGCAAAGCAACACATCGATTTTTTTTGTGAATTCAGACCCTCAGCTTCATCCATTTTTATCTCCACTGTACAAGTGGACTGAACAGTGACTCCAATACTTCACATGCACATTACACCCCATTCTGCAGACTCCTGAGTGGAAACAGCTCCTCACTCAGCATGCAGGGGAACACCCAGGGCATGCCAGCATGGGTCTCACAGCATCGCTCTGTGGTGCAGCAGCACTTTATTTTATGGGTTAGCAACAGGGAAAGCCCAAGCTGCTTGCTTTAAAAGGAAAATGTATATGCACTTTCACCAAATTGAGAGCATTTATCTTGGCTGGAAATTTTGAATTAACTGAAAGTACATTCAAGTCACTTATTCCAGAATAAAGTATGGAAAAAAGTGAAGGTTAATGAATTAAGGTAATGAAATATAGCAAACTCAAAAAAACAGCCTTTCCCCGGCACCTCTCTTTCCTCCTTTGCTTTTCTTCCTTAGCCTTTTTATTCCAGGTCCTTACCTTCATGTCCTACACAAAGCCAAACTCAATACTATTTTCTATATACTGGACCTGTAATCAGCTTCTCACATGGAACCTGTCCTTCTATTAGCTGGGCTCCTCCAGAAGGTGGAAAATGTCCATTTATTATCTGTGCAAATATTTACTGCTTCCTGAAAGGTCACCACCAGCCCTCCAGTACCGTAAGAGTGAGAAACTGCCCAGGATTAACAATGGTAAATTAAACAGGCATTGCCCTACACCAGCTCTGAGCTGCTGAACCACACTGGAGGGACTGGACGTGCAATGCCCAGGGGTGAAGTAGCATAAAGTGTCTCAGCACCTGTGTTTCTGAGCTATGGGTTCTCCCCCTCAAATATTCATAAGGCTTTTGGTAAAGTTTTGAGTGAGTCAAGGACTGACACAAGACCTGTGTGTCTGTATCACCCTATTTAGACTATCAACTCCCAATTTAAATTCATTACTTCTTGAATAAGCTGGTACTCACCAGTGAGACCTGAAGCACCACTGGTTCAGTATTCACACACCACCACACTTTGTCTGCTTTGTTTGCTTGATAATTTCCACAAACTACTTCAGGAAACAGAGTATGCTCCAGGAACAGGGTTTTTTTTATTTATTTGCTGATTTCATATTCAGAATCAGCTCTTAGACAAACAATGAATTGGCTATAGGCACTGTTTTTTACTGTTAGATCTAAGCCTCTGATCCACATGCCTGAATAATAATAATAATAATAAAATCATAATAAAAATCATAATAATAAAAAGCTGTCTAGGCTGTTTGAGGTCCCAAAGGTTATTCCAGCAGTGCATGTCCCTAAGGGGACCCCATTTCCCAGTCCTACACCCCAAAAATCTTATTTAGGCCTAAACACCTTTGCTGGGCCTACAACAGTCCCCTACCTTATTTAAACATTTTATAGCACCTGCTAAATTTAATAAGTGTATTTTCATTAGTCCCCAAGGGTTTCTTACTACAGCTTCCAATATGCAGTCCCCAGTATTGTCTCAGCAGAGAAGAAAACAACATGACAAAAGCATAGTGGAAAGCAGGAACTGTGAATTTGGGCATCAAACTCTTGAGTCAATGCTGGGTTCTTCTAAAGACTGGTCAGCTTAAAGTGCAGTTCAAATGAGGAAAAGGAATGTATGAATGCATGTGAGAAACGGAATAAAGCACCATGGACAACCTCAGGACAATCTGGATAAATTCAAGCTGGAAATATGGGTTAAGCAGCAGAGGAGCTTAATAAATTAAACATATTCTTATAACTGCATAGAAGTCTGGAAGGACAGTGAAATGAAAGAGGGAATGTGCTCATGGAGACAAAAGAGTCAGGTGTTCAGATTAAGGATTTTCCTCTTTCTGGTTCCAAAGTAACACACAGTGAGCAGTTATGCAGTAAAGAAAATAAATAGGGATCAGAAAGATACACTGTGATGAACTCTCTTTTTTACTTTTCCCTTGAATTTTATCAAAGGTTCAGAACATCAACATGGAAAACTGTGTTGATGTCAAGATAGAAACCAAGGGGGAAAGGATGCCAATGAAGCAGAATCCACTGAGCACAGGTGGGAAGAGTTTCTGCAGAGCTGTGGGTTACCTCACTGGAGACATGAAGGATTTTGGAACCTGGCTGAAAGGTAAACCTACTTCATAGTGACTAATGAGAGAGGATTCCAAATAAAAAGTACATCAAAGGAGTAATAACTAACTTCTCAGTTGACGTGATTCAAGTTAGAGTAGTACAGGAACTACCTCTACCCGAATTTATGTCCATTTTGTAGGGGGGAAAAAATCAGCTTTGTGCAGAAATCCACATATTGCCTAAATCTTGGGGATGTCTGAGATGACATTTATCTCCCAGCATGCCATGAACAAGGTGAATTTAGTCCCACAGAACATAGCACTGGATGGTTATTCTGTACTCTGCCATTCTTCTTAACACTCCATGTTCTTTCAGCTGAGCAAGTCAAGCCTAGTGCCACTGTGAAGTTAAAATACACATAGGTGGGTGTGTTTGGTCCCTGTAATAAATCAGCAGTGGGATACACACACGATTTGCCATCTGAGCCACAGACATCATAAATTAGCTGGTTCATATGAATCCGGTCCAGGGTACTTTATAACACAGAGTTCTGGCAACCTCACTGTTCATCTCAGTTTTCCAGCTGTAAGACTTCAGTGTAGACCATAATAAATCCCTGTCAGTTTTTACAGTCTTGTTGATTCATTGCTTCAGTCGTGGTGCCAAGTCCCACTGCCAAAACTCTTCCTGAGTTTCAAAAATACATCCCAAATCAGTACCATCTGCAGACTTTAGGGGGCTTGTTTTATTACTGAATTTAATCTTTTCCAGACAAACCTCTCATGATCCAGTTCCTTGACTGGGTGCTGCGTGGGATATCCCAGGTGATGTTTGTCAACAATCCCCTCAGTGGGCTGGTCATTCTGACCGGCCTCCTGCTGCAGAACCCATGGTGGACACTCACAGGATGTGTGGGAACAGTTGTCTCAACTTTAACAGCACTTATTCTGTGTCAGGACAGGTAAGTCCATCCTTTCCCCCCTCCCCAGGTGGCCACTTCAGTGCTGATTTATGTGTTAGATGTTTGATGTGGATGAGAAGCCTGGATTTAGTGGGAGGTGTCCCTGCCCATGGCATAGGGTTGGAACAAGGTGGTCTTTAAGGTTCTTTCCAACCCAAACCTTCTATGATTGTGTGATACAGCCTTGACTGGGCACATATCTGCTCTGGTAGGACCAGACAGGTCCTCCCAGCAGCTGCACCTGATGCAGAGGGATTCTGGACAAACCTGCAGAAGGGGTAGGCACTGACCCAAGCGTGGAAATCGGATGTCGGTGGATGAGTTCCAGCAGGTCATCCCCAAACAGAGCCACAGCTGGGTGGGGAGGGAGGGCTGGTGTGAGCAAAGTGTCCTCAGGGGAGAAGACTTCAAGGCAGCTGTTCCCTGCACACAGGTCAGCCATAGCAGCAGGCCTGTATGGATACAACGGGGTCCTGGTGGGATTGCTGATGGCTGTCTTCTCTGCTGATGGAGACTACAACTGGTGGCTCCTCCTGCCAGTGGCACTGGTGTCCATGACCTGGTAAGTCAGATGGCTCCTCTGCTCCTCCTTCCAGCCCCAGACTTCCCACATGTGAGAATGAGCTGTTGTGTTTCTATGCAGAGGGCAGTGGAAAGGGAACACAGCTAACACATATGTGCTGTTAAATCTGCATTGTTATTTACACTTTTAAACTCAGATGTAATCCAGAAACAAATAAAAATACCCATATAATCACAAATAATCCCAGTGGAGAAAACAAAAATCAGTGGCTGACCATGTGTAATCCAATATTCTGAATGTGAGTTGTACTGCTGTGATGCATCAATTCATTTCTGTTTCAAGAGGAACATTATTTTCACCATTTCCTACCATCATCAACCACAAGTGTTTCGTCTATTTAAGTCACCATATAAAAATGTCATGAAAATTTAGTTCTCCAAGCACAGAAGCTGTTCAGTGTCCCAAGACGTGATGGTTGACACTAATCAAAACAAACAACTAATAATATTTCACTCATATATACAACACCATAATCCACTAGGTATTTGGCCAGCAAAAAATTTTGAAACCTGGTCTTTGACCCCAGAATGTCTAGTTGCAGATTGCTAAAACCACACATGTAATTTGTCTGCCTGAAGTTCATGTGGTGTTACAGTCACTTTGATGCCAGCCTTTACTGCTGATCCACAAGCTTGAACAAGGGCACACAGCCACATTCACAGTTCACAGCTCACTCACACCCAGCATGGGTATCATAGTCTCAGTCCACTTCAGGTGCTAAAAATAAAAGGTAAACACTGGGATTGAGCTGGGGAATAACTCCATTTAAGCACTGGATCCTGTCTCCCTCATGCTCACCAAATTCACCATACATATTAACATAACATGACAGGAATCTGTACATTAATTATTGCCTTTGGAGGGGTAGAAAAGTTATGGACTGACCTTTTCTCATCTCTGATTTCATCAGAAAGATTGAGGAAATTACACAGATAGAAGGAGAGGGTTTTTTGTTTTGTTAGAGTTTTCATTTATTTTAAATGGACAAAATTTTCTGCAGCTGGGTTTGTGGTTGGATGTGGCTCTGGTGTGATTTTTCTGACAAGCTTCTAGTGAGACCATTTTGTTCTTCTTTCAGCCCTATTTTCACCAGTGCTTTAAGTGCAGTTTTCTCTAAGTGGGACCTGCCTGTTCTCACCTTGCCTTTCAACTTGGCCTTGACCCTCTACCTGGCTGCTTCAGGACCACACAACCTCTTCTTCCCCACAACTATCATTCATCCGGCAACAGCAACCCCGAATATCACCTGGGCAGATGCAGAAATCACAATGGTAGGATGTCATAAGGGTAACAGTCTCCTTCATTTACAATTAAAAATACTAGAGAAATTTATTATCTTCCTTTATAGATTCCTATGGTTTGTGTTGGATGGGACCTTAAAGTTCATCCAGTGCCACCTCCTGCCATGGCAGGGACACCTTCCAGTGTCCCAGGCTGCTCCAAGCCCTGTCCAGCCTGGCCTTGGACACTGCAGGGATCCAGGGCCAGCCCCAGCTGCTCTGGGCACCCTGTGCCAGGGCCTGCCCACCCTCCCAGCCAGCAATTCCTTCCCAATATCCCAGCTGGGCCTGCCCTCTGGCACTGGGAAGCCATTGCCTGGCTGCTGTCCCTGCAGGCCTTGTCCCCAGTCCCTGGGCAGCTCTCCTGGAGCCCCTTTAGGCCCTGCCAGGGGCTCTCAGCTCTCCCTGGAGCCTTCTCTTGTGCAGGGGAGCAGCCCCAGCTCTCCCAGGCTGGCTCCAGAGCAGAGGGGCTCCAGCCCTGGCAGCAGCTGCGTGGCCTCCTTTTCATTGAAGGGGAAACCCTGCGGAAATGCCCTGCTGCCTCCTGAGACATGTCCAAATGTTCCACTTAGAAAGACTGCATCCAACAAATGCCAAACATGAGCCTGGCCAAGAAAAACAGCTTTAAAAAAACCAAAAGTTACAAACCTGATAACAAATTGTCTTGTTTGGTTTGTTTTGTTTTGTTAATTTCTACAGCTCCTGCAATCCATTCCAGTCGGCGTGGGCCAGGTTTATGGCTGTGACAATCCCTGGACTGGGGGAATTTTCCTAATTGGTTTATTTATCTCCTCTCCACTCATTTGTGTCCACACACTGATCGGCTCAGCAGTGGGGATGCTGGCAGGTAATGATTTGGTCTGTGCCACAGATTTATATAAAAGAATGGAGAATAAAACAGGAACTACAATAAGTGGAGCACTTAAAGTCACAAGTATTTCACCCACTGGAGAATGGCTGCTTGGAAACAAAATATACTCAAACTTCTGTTTTAAGGATTCTTTTGATTGACTTTCCCATTCTCTTACCTTTTATGATGGTGGAAATCTTCAGAAGAAAAAGGTGTCTGTTGTGCTGAGGTTAATTTTTACCACAAAACACTTAATTTCTGGGTGTGTCCTCCTGGTTTTAGGAAAAGATCCATGAAAATCATAGCCATCAGACTGAATGGGCTGGCCTAGAGATGCATTTAAGGTTCACATGTAGGTTCATTCACTCATGTGTGTTCTATTGAAATCAAATCACCAAATTCAGCTCAGCCGCAACAGGAAAATTCTGCCACGATTCCCTTAGACCACAGCAACACAACTACAAACAGCTCCATGTACAAATTCTGGCTAGAACCTTTGAAAAATCTGGATTCATGCCACTTCTCCATTGCTTTTATCTCCCTGGCCAAGGAATGACGCCTCTCTGACTTTATTTTCCAGGGCTGAGCTTAGCAACGCCGTTTAACCAAATCTACCTGGGGCTATGGGGCTACAACAGCTCCCTGTCCTGCGCTGCCATCGGGGGCATGTTCTTGGCTCTCACCTGGCAGACACACCTCCTGGCCATGGCCTGTGGTAGGTACCCAGCAGGTTTTCACCTCCCTTTGAAGTGAGACAGGATGCAGCAGAGGTGGGCTGGAGCCAGATGGGCACCTCCAGACAGGCAGATGGATGTAGGTGAGGCTGACGAGTGGTGGAGCTGGGTGTTGGAGCCACGGCTTTAACCCATCCTGTGCTTTCATTTTTGGCCAAGAGTTGTGTTTAAAGCAAGAGCTGTGATCAGTGGACACATGCTATCTAAGGTCTTTGAAATCAGATGCTTTGTTTTGAGTCATTAATTGTGTTTGTTCGCTCATTGCTGGATGAATCATGCTGGTTTTTTTCCAGCCATAGATACCAGCTCAAATTCCTTCTTTGAAGAAGGACATGCCTAATCTTTGAGAAGAGTGGAGCTCTACTGTAGTTAGACAGTACACATTCCCCATTCTCTTGAAAAGGATCAAAGGCATGAGCTGGGCAACACAGCAGGATTGAAGAATTATTTATAAGGCAATTCCATATGAAATTTCAGTATCGGAATGAGCTGTGAGGGAAACTATTGCTCATTCAGTGCTCATATAAGAAAGATTTAGCTCTGTGTGTCATTGACTCCCCTTCAAGCCCTGGAGGCAGGACAAATGAGGGTGGAAGGGTTATTTTCCTATTTAACCCTATCCATCAAGCTACATGCATTCCATGACGGTGAATTTTTCAAAAACCCATGATACCATAGCACATTTTTCATCACTCCAGTTTTGTTTGTTTGTTTGCTTGCTGGTTTGTTTTGCCCCTCCCACATGCTCCAGGTTGGAGGAGACACAGGAAGGGGTTCAGCAGGGTACCATCCAGACAGGGTCATAATCATTAGCTGAGCTACCCAAAGCAGAATGAGAGGTGTTTGTCATTGCTGATCTACTCCACAAGCAACTGAACTCACCAGGAACTGCCTTTCTTTTTCACAGCACTCTTCACTGCCTACCTGGGTGCAGCAGTGACCCACATGCTGTCTGTGGTAAGTAGTGTATCAGCTGAGGGCTGATTTCTAGCACTGAATTCCCCTGGCTTGTCAGACAAAATACCAAGATGTGGAGAAAAATCCAGCAAAAGGAAGAAACAGTCTGGGAGAGGGGTTACTATCTGCTTAGGGGGTTGGTGTAATTCCCACTGGAACAGGCAACTTGAACTCATGACTTACCACTTTCCATCCTTGCAGTTTGCATGAACTGCTACAGCTCAGCTCTAGACACTATGAAATCACAGAAACCATGAAATTATGAAGTCACAAAACCATGGAAAGGTTTGCATTGAAAAGCACCTTAAAGCTCACCCAGTTCCACCCCCTGCCATGGACAGGGACACCTATCCTTGAACACTGCCAGGGATCCAGGGGCAGCCACAGCTTCTCTGGGCACCCTCACCAGGAAGAATTTCTTCCCCATATCCCATCTAGCCCTGTTCTCCATCAGAGGAAAGCCATTCCCTTTATCCTTTCTAGGCCCCTGCCCAAAGTCCCTCTCCAGCTCTCCTGGACCAGCTTTAGGCACTGGCAGGCTACTAGAACACTTCCCCTTTTTCAGACATTTACTTCATGCCTGATGCAATTGGAAAAAGGGCCCTGCATGTGTGTAAAGAAACATTAAAAATTTGGGTTAACTGCTTTTCTCCATTGCCAAGTACAACAGCTCAGGGGAAAGCCGAATGTTTCTGGTATCCACACTGCTGTGGATACCTCATGTCCTACCTCATGTCCACCCAAGAAACCTTCACCATGGCAGGTGCACACCAGCTCACCAGAGCTGGTAGATGCTGCAGGCTAATTCGAAATGTCAAGACCTCATAAAGAAACCCAGCCTCCCTAAGGAAAGACTCGATGCAAAACCAAGTCTAGACTTCCTCCAGAAACCTTGTTCCGAGGTGGCTGGCTCTGAGTGGTACTCTAATAAAGGACACCTAGTAAACAAAGTAAAATTGTTTTTTAATTTGCAGTTTGGGGTGCCATCAGGAACCTGGCCTTTCTGCTTGTCTGCACTGACCTTCCTGCTCATGACCACAAACAACTCTGCCATCTGCAAGCTGCCCCTCTCCAAAGTCACCTACCCAGAAGCCAACCGAGCTTATTATCTGATGATGAAGAAACATGAGAGGTCTTGCTGTGAGGCATAGAGATCCAAGAAGAGAGAAACTCATCAGATTTTAGGGCAGGAGCACGAGGTGTTTGCCCAACAGACTGTGATTTGTGTGCTACCATGTCCAACACCAACTTCTGTGTGGAGAGACTTTTCCCACCACTGGGAAAATCCACTAGAATCTGTTTGTTCTATTAAGAAGATTTCTACTGGGTAGGACTGTGCTGTGCTGGAAGGACTTTTCCCAAGATCAACCTGTTATGATTTTATAGATGTCTGAAAAGACACTTGAATTATAAGCAATAGGAAAATTACTTATAAGCTGAAAAGAAAAATCGCTCTGTGAAATTGAAGACACCGAAATCAGACATAAAGAAATAAAGAGCATCTTTCAGCATATGAGGGGACTTCAAGTTAATGGCTAAACAGCTTATGACAGCAATAGGAGGCATCTTAGAGAGTTTCATTGTGGCAGAGAAATGCAATGAAGAGCACTCTTTGCCAAGTAGAAAATAGGTTGTGAAGAATTCTACCTGGAGGACCTCCCAAACCCCACGGAGAGAGATGTTCATTAGCAATCAACAAACATAAGATGGACATGATTTTTGTGATTTTTGTGTTAATCTCATGATTTCTCTTAATACTTGAATTTGGTGATGGGTTAGCAAAGGACAGGACAGCAAGAAATTCATTGCTGTCCCTTTCCTATGCAATAAAACGTCTCTGTTCAGTCAATGCACAAATAGAACTAATTTGAGCTGATCTATTCTTAACTTCTCTCCCTACATTGTCCTCCTCAGCCCATGAATATCAAACAGCAAAACTCTGGGGCTCAGGAGGCCCAGGGGAGACCTTCTGGCTCCCAGGGAACAGGGACAGGAGGAGAGGGAACGGCCTCAAGTTGTGCCAGGGGAGGTTTAAATTGGATATTGGGGATAATATCTTCATAGAAACAGACTGTTTAGGGCAATGGGTGTGTCCCCATCCCTGGAGGGTTCTAAAGACCTTGTGGATGTGGCATGTGGGGACTTGGGTTAGTGGTGGCCTTGGCAGCAATTGTGTGATTCTGTGAAGCTGCTGCTCTGCCTTTTCTCTCTGCCCTGCAGTGGGAAAGGGACTTTTGGGGACCAGCAGAGCTCTGCAGGACACCAGCCATGTGCCACCTCAGCCCAGGCTCCCCAGGGGTACAGGTAGGTAAGAGGGAAGCTGTCCTTGCACCCCACAGCACAGATCACCTCAACAGGCATTAACTCAGACACCTTTCTGCCTGGCTCACTGGCAAACTCTGTCTCATGTGGAAGCTCACATCTTCACCAAAAATATTCCACATACTCAGGTCCCTCAGTCCACAAGAACCTACATGCATTAATGTCACACCACGAAAAGAAAATCAAAGCCTGTTTTTCTTGTAGCAGATGAAATAAAATCTAGCATGATTTTTTGAGTTTGGGAAGGGGAAAAAAAAAAAATCCCAAACCATGTATTTTTGCAAACATCACAAAGACCTGAGTGTAGAATATTTGTGGTGAACTGTTGGTTGTATCTTCTGGTGAAGTTTTAGGTTTTCAGATGTTCAACAGTATTTCTGTATGACTGACACTCACTTGTAAAATGTAGCATTTCCATGATTTACTTAATAAATATCTACATAATATTCTGTGGAGTTAATTTCTAAAACAAGCGTTCTTTTTTTTTTTAGTTTAGTATAAGTTTCTCTCTCTTTATTATTATTAAATTCTTCCAAGAATAGGCTACCTCTTAAACAAGTAGTGTAGAAGACATTGGAAAATAAAATTTTTAAATCAGTGTGTGTGGGATATAGAGGAAACTTCCAAATTCTGCTCTTTGTGCTTATCACAGAATGATAGAATCACAAAATTGTTCGGGTTAAAGGGTTCTTTTTCCACCCCTCATGCAATGGGCAGTGACACCTTCCAGTGTCCCAGGCTGCTCCAAGCCCTGTCCAGCCTGGCCTTGGACACTGCAGGGATCCAGGGCCAGCCCCAGCTGCTCTGGGCACCCTGTGCCAGGGCCTGCCCACCCTCCCAGCCAGCAATTCCTTCCCAATATCCCAGCTGGGCCTGCCCTCTGGCACTGGGAAGCCATTGCCTGGCTGCTGCCCACCCAAGATTCAGCCAAAATCCTCCTCTAGCTCTCTTGGAGCCCATTTAGGCACTTGAAGGAGCTCTAAGGTCTCCTCACAGCCTTCACCAGGATGAACAGCCCCAGCTCTCTTAGTCCTTTGACATATTCCAGCATCAAACCTTCTTAAACCTGCAAGTGCAAAGTCTGGTTCCATCTGGTTCCAATCAGGCTAAGGCACAGCACTGGGTCAACAGAGCTGTGGTCAGAGCTACAAAAACCTCCTCAGGACCAGGCAGTGATTCATTTCTAGGGAAGATGATGGTCAGGCCCCCAGACTGGGGTTAGATGAGGCGATGCTCTGTCTAAAATACGCCTGGAGCAGGCACAGAGGGCCTTGGAGATGCCCTGGGGTTTGGAGTTCCTCTGCTTTGGAGCCAGGCTGGGAGAGCTGGAGGTGTTCACCTGGAGAAGAGAAGGCTCTGAGGAGATCTATTTGTGGCCACTCAGTACTTAAAGATCTCTTTAAGGAAAATGTGGACAAACTTTTTATCAAGGCCCATTGCGATGGGAAAAGGGTTGACTGTTTTAAACTATAAGAGGATAAATTCTGATCAGATAAAAAGAAATTTTTCATGAGTAGGCTGATGAAGCACTGGCACAGGTTGCCCAAAGATATGGTGGATGCCCCATCCCTGGAAAAAGTCAAGGTCCAGTTGGACAGGTCTCTGAGCCACTTGGTGTAGTGGAAGATGTCCCTGCTTGTTGCAGGGGAGGGACTGATGACCTTTAGGTGTCCAACACAACCCAAGCCATTCTCTGGGTCTGTGTTTTATCAAACTGTAGTGTAAAAGGGTATTTTAATGTCTGAACTGAGATCTCCCCACCTAGGACCATGAGTGCCCCAGAGAGGCAAATCTATAAAGGCTGCTTTCACCCTTATGTCAAAATATGCACTTGAGCAAGAGAACACAATTTATGTCCAAAATATGTCCAGTGTAAATCAGCAGATTTCCTCTGACTGGTGCTATTCCAGCCTTCTGTTGCTGAGCAACAGGGACATTTTGGCAGTATCATAAAGAGATCATACGCACAGAACTGAAAAACAACAAAAGATGAAGGCCATGTCCCAGCCATTTAGAAAGGTTTTGCATATCATTCAGAATTATTTCTACATTTTCCACTATCCAGCAAATTTATTCTTCCCATCACCCCTCAGAAAATAACAGCTATTTGGAAATTTGATGTGTAAGTCACTTAGAACATGCATATTATGCTTTTGCCCATTATAGTTCAAAACACTGTCTCTGCTAACAGAACTAATCCATCTTATGCCTGAAACTGGGGTTTTTGGTTAAGGGTTTTTTTTTTCTTTATATCAAATAAATACTATTCAGCTCACCCTTCTTTTTCCACCACCCTTTTTTCACTCTTGTTTCCAATACACAGGTGACACCAGACTCCTAAGAAACACACTGGGCAGAAATTTTGGGGTATTTTCCTGAACTACCTCCCTCCCAGTGCCAGCAAAGAGATGTCACTGTGTTTACAATTCTTACAAGAAATACACATATACAAAAAATAAGTAAATACTACTAAAAAATAATTCACAGGGAAAAAAATAAAAACAAGTAAACAAAAACATAAATAAAAAAGAAAAGTTAAAAAAAAAAAAACTAACTACTGGGAAACATCTGCTTGGATTCACATTTTATCCAAAAGTCTAATTCAAATGAACTGCCTGACAGCCAGTTCCTGATCCACTCTCACTGATGGTGTCTGATGTGCATAATTCTCCCCAAGACTCTCAGTTTCATGACAAGTGCTCAATTGTGGAGAAATGCAAAAATACAATGTCCTTTATCTGATCCTCCAGGACTGCTGCAGGTTCTGTTTGGTTTTACTGCTCTGCACATGAAATAAAAACAGTATGAAGAATGCTGATAATTATCTAATCTTTTGAATCTTGACACTAAGTGTGAAGGAATTGACACAGACTTTGGCCATAGCTAGGCGTAAATCACTCGCTGAGAAAGATGCTACCCACGAGGAAGCAGGGCTGTGCATTGAAAAGATTACTGCTTGATTATTTCTTGCTTGTTTCCCTCTCCCTCAGAGTGCAAGGACTCCATGATAGGTGAATTGTTAGGCACAAATTAACACCTTTCTGAAGTTTCTCTTTGTCTTGCCATGGAAACTGCCTTCAGGTAAGACCTACTTTGCTACCAGCAGTTGAGCTTTTTCCAGTTTTGGAATGAGATGATGAAACAATATAACTCACAAAGCAAATACACCTCAATGACTTAGGGCCCTCACTCTCCATGTTCTCAGAGGCACAGATAGACCATGGCAATCAATTTCATATATATTGAAACAGAAACTGTTTAAACAGGACTTGGAGGCCTTAATATTTCATGGATGTGGGTCAGAAAGTTCATTTTGGGTCTCCAAAGGTGCTTTACTTGCAAAGGGGCTGTGAAGGTTAAGTTGGTTACCTGGAGGTTTACTTGCTACCACATTCCAGGGCATAGCAGAATCAGAGAAGAGAATCACAGAATGGTTAAGGTTGGAAAATATTATCAAGTTCTCCCCAGTACAGCCAAGGCCACCACTGACCCATCTGCCCAAGTTCCACATCCACACAGCTTTTAAATCCCTCCAGAGATGAGGACTGCACCACTGCCCTGGGCAGGACCAGCCAGGGCTGGACAATCCTTCCAGTAAAGAAATTTTTCTCTAATATCCAACCTAAACCTCTCCTGGTACATCTTGAGGTTGTTTCTTTAAAGTAAAAAAAAAAAACAAAAAACAAACAAACAAACAAAAAAAACACCAAAACAAAAAAAACCTCTTCTTCATAAAGTTCACCATTTAGGTTGGAATATATCCCCCAAGATCACTGGCATGAGGACTTCCCAGAACAAATTCAAACTCTTAGAAGGGAGCAACAAAATCAATCCTGTGAACAAACAGAAGCACCTGTGAGGTGAAATACAGTCCAGTTGTACTTGGAACACAGGAGCAATTGCTTCCATTTTAGGACCAGTGATGTCATCAACAGTAAATTTTTGAGTTAAATAAAACCATATATGCACAGTTGCAAAAATGGGAGTTCAAACACAAACACGTTTTTAGAAAATCCGTTTTTTTTTTTTTTCCTTTTTACCTCTCATGAAAATATATAGATTAGAAGAAAATGGATAGAAGCCATGGTCTTAGGAAACTGACTAACTACAAATTCTCTCACTTTAGATTAAACATTCTTGGATTGGTCATCAGTTTAATCGAATAAGGCTGAGATCAGTGGGAGGTTAAGGATCAGATTTGCTAATTAGAACACTTAGAGAAATAATTCTAGGAAAAGCGTGCCCCTGGAATGGTGCAATGGGAAGGAAAATAATTTTTTCAAGTGGAATATTCCAGCAAACTGTTCTGGTGCCTCAGTTGCAAAGCAGCTACAAAACTCATGGTGGTGCAGAGTTTTGGTGGGGGTGAGTGTAATTCTATGTAGGAAAATGCCAGCCCAGAGGAGGCCACGCAGCTGCTGCCAGGGCTGGAGCCCCTCTGCTCTGGAGCCAGCCTGGGAGAGCTGGGGCTGCTCCCCTGCACAAGAGAAGGCTCCAGGGAGAGCTGAGAGCCCCTGGCAGGGCCTAAAGGGGCTCCAGGAGAGCTGCCCAGGGACTGGGGACAAGGCCTGCAGGGACAGCAGCCAGGCAATGGCTTCCCAGTGCCAGAGGGCAGGCCCAGCTGGGATATTGGGAAGGAATTGCTGGCTGGGAGGGTGGGCAGGCCCTGGCACAGGGTGCCCAGAGCAGCTGGGGCTGGCCCAACGTCGGAAGTTCCGGCCATATGAGGATCCAGGATACCTCCCCTCCGATTCACTCCGGCATAACCCAACATCATTTATCTCCAACTCTAAGCCCTAAACTGTGTGGGTGACCCAGCCCTGCCCACATAAAGATACCTTAAAACACAGGCTCTCCCTCCCCAGAGAGAGCAATATCACTCAACAGCAGGCGTCCTATGGTGGTGGCTTAGCAACAAGAGGCACCTCTGCACAGCTTTTCTGCCAGGCAACTTCCAGCAGTGAGCAAGCCTGCCACATGAACAAAATAGTTTTTTCCACAGAACAAACAAACCCCCTGGGAATTATTAAATTCTGTTCTTTGTCCCAAGATATACCTCCTCTTTCTGGCTATCCCATCGTGAATGGCTCTTTGAGCCATCACTCCCTTTTCCATTTCCCCTGGTTTGCTTGCAGTGGTGGTGCACATGGTCACCAACACCTCTGGGAAAGTACTCTGACTTCTCCATATCACTAAACGTTTCAAATTCACTAATCCTTGACCTTCTTTAGCCACAACACCCTGCAGTTTCTACCAGAGTTTATTTAGTGTCTCTTTGCACTCATGTTCTTTCACTGTTCCTCTGCAGTCATCCACGAGCAAGCTCCTTACTGGAGTTCACTCCACCCCACCTGCCCTCAGCAGCCTCTTGGAAAGTACATACTACTCATTTCTCTCCTGAAAAAAACTAAAGAGACAGAATTCCATTCCTGTGAATGATAAAAACATGTAACCTGACAAAAGGCTCTACAGTTCCAGTGACTTATTCCATCCAGGTGCAGGATCAGCACCAAAGATCTGGGAAATCAACAAAACCGTCACTGAGGTATTCAGCAAGGGCAGATTGCTCTTTCAATCTCATGGAACAGAAGACACTTTTAGATTACACTAATTTAACTGGGAAATAAAAAAAAAAAAACAGATTCAAGAAAGAAAGGATTCACAGCAGTGCAACAAAAGACCAAAACATATTGGGGTGTTAAATAAGAGAGCACAAGAGCCAAAACATGAGTGATACAGCTTTGGGATGAATTTGCCATGTCATAGCTTTTTATTTTACTAAGACAAAGGTGAATGCTGATTCAAGGCAGAGAAAGGAGATAAAATAGTTTTGAAAGGGAAAATTCCCCTAATAAACCAAATGAGAGATGTTTGACATGGCCTCAAGTTGTGCCAGGAGAGGTTTAGTGAAAATTATTGTCACGTTGGTTATTGTGAAAGTTTTCTTCACAGAAAGGATGGTCAGGCACTGGAACAGGCTACTCAGGGCAGTGGTGGAATCTGCATCCCTGGAAGTGTTCAAAAGGCACATGGCACTTGGGGACACGGTTTAGTGGTGAATTCAGTGCTAATTCAGGTTAAGGGTTGAACTCTATGGTCTCAGAGTTCTTTTCCAGCCTTAATGAGTCTATGATTTTACATTGTGAGCTGAAAGTCCTGCTGGGGAATAAGAGCAGAATAGGAGGAGCAGAGCAGAAAAGGAGACCTGTGCTTGTCCCTGAGGTGTTTGCAGATGTGCTGGGAAGCAGCAAAGGGGGTGTCACAGAAATGAGTGACATCCAACATCCTTGAGATGCAGGCTTAGACCGAGATATCCAGGCTTTACCCACTGAATATCAAAGGCTTCTTCCATTATTACAAAGTGCTCGTTTTCAATATTGAAAGTGTTCATTTTTTCATGTTTTGCCTGCAGTGGAAATTCCAGAAGGATATTTTCCCCTGAAAGAAGAAATTGTCTCTCATCTTCAGCAGGTGCCAAAAGAAGAATTACACAGGAGGGATGCAATTTGCACAGCTCCAGCCTAAACTCTGCTGAGACTTTGTGGGATGGTCCTTCACAGCAAATCAAACCATCCATCAGGTCCTTCCCAGTGCTGGAAATCTCAGCTGTAAGAATGTCACTGCCTCCCAGGGTGGGAATTCTGCAGGCAATCCACCAGGCTGGCATACACCATCCAGGCAAAACCAGTGCCACCATTCAATCTAGAGCACGTGGCAGGCCAGGGGATTTTGAAGTCCAAATAGCTGAGGAGCAATGTCCACAAGAATGTGCAGGAAAGTCACACTGTCCATATAACAATGCTTCTCTCAGAGGAGCCTGATAACTTGTATGCTGCAGGTTTAGGTAATAAATCTAAGGAGGGAACAGAAGCCCCATTTGTGATGTGACTGATAATCATGCCAGCAATTTTTGCACATTCCTTTGTTCCATTTTCCTTCCAAAGAACGATGGCTGTTTGTAAGACTTGAAGAACTATGTGATTTTAGATGAAGCTGTGAGAAAGCAACAAAAGAAACGCACCCAAACAGTCTGACTCAGACACGTGGGGCTGTTCCAGCGCTCCTCATGTACACATAACCAAATTTTCCACTGGTCACAGGAGGGGTAACCACAAACCAGGGCTGGAGAAGACAGCTGCCTACAGGCATGTTACAAATCCATCCAAGATTTAAGTTCTCCTGGGAACTTATCCAAAAGCATTCAAAAGATAACTCAGAATTGTTTGTATACTCAGAGAAAAAGGGCAAAACCCTGACTATTCAAAATAACTGAACCTGACAGACAAATGAGTGATTGTACCTCAGTGGATGTACATGTCTGCTCTTCCTCTCATTGCTAAATCGTGGGCTAATCTTTCCACAGTAGGATTATCTGTAACAAAACAATGCTCTTTGTCTACAAGAAATTGGCTCTGTTTCATCAATATGGGCTTAATCAAAGTTTCGCTTTACAACAATTCTGGCTTCCCAGAGAAGCTGTGGCTGCCCTACCCCTGGAAGTGTCCAAGGCTAGGTTGGACAGGGCTTGGAGCAATTTGGGACAGTGGAAGGTGTTCTTGTCCATGGCAGGGAGTGGAACAGGATGAGCTTTAAATGTCCTTTCTAACCCAAACTATTTTATGATGCTATGACCTGTATTCCACTCCTTCAAAGCCTGCCTGGGGATGGGCTCAGTCACCCAGCTCCCCAACAGAGAGAAACCTCCTTTCCCATCTTACTGGGAACTACAACATGGGCAATCCAGGGTCACATGTTTTTAACCCTTTGCATACTTAAGGACACACTGCAAACATGGCAGAGTGAATTTCACACACCCCGAGTTAAACCCAGACCCAACCCAGTGGATTGTGGAAACCCCAGGAAGTTTTCCTCCAGGGACTGCAGAACCTCTCATGTGAAGTGTACCAAAGTCTCTGAGGATGTCACATGAGAAGCAGCGCTTTGTGAGAAACCCGCCTGCTCCGTCTGCCAAGAAGTGCCATTAACTGCTCTCTCCATCCATCATGTCCACTCCTAACCAGCACAGTCCCTTCACCACCTGCTTTACCTGACCTCAGCTTTAGACTACCAGTATTTTACCTACCCAGCAGCATGACCAAATTTCATTGTGCAGATGCCCTGGCTCTATCCCACTGTGCTTGAAGGCATCCTCTTCACAAAGGTCACAATCCTTAAAGGGGGCTCAGGACTGGAGGGAAGAGAAATGACTGTATGGAAAAGGGCAGGCAGCAATCCCTGCTGTGACAGGGACAGGACCCAGGGAACAGCTGGAGATGTGTCAGGAAGGTCTAAATGGGATATCAGGGCAAGGCTGCTCCCCCCAGAGGGTGCTGGCACTGCCCAGGCTCCCCAGGGAATGGGCACAGCCCCAGAGCTCCAGGCTCATTTTCTCAAGCACAGGGTGGGATTGCTGGGTGTCTGTGCAGGACTGTGAGCTGGACCCCATGATCCTGTGGGTCCCTCCCAACACAGGATGTTCTACATGTTATCCTCATGCAATGGTCCACCCTGCCCTGAGCTCCCCAGCTCTGCTGCTCTCTGACACTCCAGCATCACCTCTGCCAACCCCAGGCTGCACCTCTCCTCCACCCCACCTCCCCACCACTCTTCCTCAGCTTCTCTCACTCTGCCACCTCTGTGTCAAGCATTTTCCCTCCTCTGGTGAAGTTTCCCTTTCCAGTCCTGCCTGGACAGGAACGCCTCCAGCAGGGTCCTGCCAGTGAGCCAACAGCCATGTGCACACACGGTTGTGAGCAGGGAGCACTGAGGAATGAAAATTATCTATTGTTTGCTCCAACCCGCATGAGGTGAGAGTTGATATGAACAATGCACTCCCCATAGCACTTCTCCTCCACCTTATCAGCCTCTGATCTTAATCCCAGGAGTCAATGCCATCATCAATCACTGTTAATGAGAGCGAGCTCCCCTAGGCAGGGGCCTTATCTCACTCTGTATCTCGAGAGCCACATGAGGTTATGTCAGTCCTGCAATTAAGTAAAGGTTACACTGGCCTGAAAGGGTTAGTACTGGCTTTTTTGGGAACACTTCTGTGCTGTCAGAGACCAGAGAAAGCAGAAGTGAAACAGGAAAGTTGTCTTCAAACTGAAGAAGAGTAGGTTTAAATTAGATATTAGGAAAAAAATTCTTCCCTGTGAGGGAGGTGAGGTACTGACTGACACAGGTTGCCCAGAGAAGCTGTGACCACACCATTCCTGGAAGTGTTCAAGGCCACATGGACAGGGCTTGGAGCAACCTGGGATAGTGGAAGGTGTCCCCATATGTGGGAGAGAGGTTGAAACTAAGTGATCTTTAAGGTCCCTTTTAACCCAACCCATTCTACAGTTCTATAAATTCATTTACATGCTACAATTCACCTGTCACTTCCATTTTTGGTACCTTCTTATTCAGCAGACCTCAGTACCAACAGCAGAGAAACAGCTGGTTTTGGACACTTACCCATATTTTTCCCCCTATTGCCACTAAAGGTTCCATTTTCTAGCAGAAATGTTTCCTGAGGTTAAGGTAAAGAGTAAACACACAGGCAGCAACTCTGATTCTGTGATTCTGCATTTCTGTGATTTTGATTTAGTATGTCCTCCATAGCCCTGCTGCCTGCAGGAATTCACAACCACTGAGAAAACCAAACTCTAAGAACAGCCCCAATGAAAGTTAAACTGCAAGAAAAGCCCACCACCAAACTGCTTTCTGGGGAACCCCTGCCACAGGGAGAAAATAACTCCTTCTCTTGGCTCTGCCAGAGGCAGATCACTCCATCAGGGCAAGGGGAGCTGCTGCCTTCTTTTCTCTCATCTAATTCCTGTCCCAGCTGGAAAGGAGCTGATCCTGCACTGACAGGCTCTGCCAAGAATTCAAGTCAAAGTCTCTTGTTTCAATAGCAGTTCAGAACGCTGCCTGCTCTTCCCCCAGGTCATGTGCTACCTACAAAAATTATTTGTTGTGGTCTCCTTAAAGGCACAAGGATCTACAATGCCATTAAAACACTCTTGCCTCTGCCTATAACTCAGCTGCAAATTTAACTGCAGCATAGACAATCCTGGGACAATCAGGTCAAGGCTGTCAATGAATTGCCTCTGGACACAGTTCACGGGGAAGAGTGATCACTCAGCCCTGCTTCATTTATTATCTCAACAGATTGGCTTCAGATCTGCAGCCTTCCCCCCACACTTGCCCAGTGCAGGGGCTGTGGGAGCTGTGCCTTCCCTCACTCCTTCCTACCACAAGTGGAAACTCGGCACCCAGGTCAAATCCAAGGTTTGGAATTCAGTTCAGGAGAAAATGGATGAAAACCCTCTATGCTATGCTCGGAATGTCACAGCAGAACAGATTAGCAGATGCAGTGGTATCCTCTGGCCTTTATTAGTTTCAAACTCATGCTGGGCCATGTTTAAGAGTAGATGATGGAGAGGTGCCACTGCAAGGTGAGAAACCTGTGGATGATGCTTACAGATGTTGAGGAGCAGTCAAAGCACTTCTAGAGCCACACAGCAACAGGTAATGACAAGTGGAGAAATTCAGCTGAAGTTCACCAGCAAGGAGAAATTGCTAAACAGTCCAGGTCTAACCACCAAGGATCTAAAAAAAAACCAAAAAAAACCAGCCAACCAAACCTAACAAAAATCCCACAAACAAAAAAACCCAAACAAATAAAAACTATTACAGCATTCTGGTTAAACTTTTCATTTAAACCAGTGAAAACACTATTAGAGCTTAAGAAGGACAAAGGACAACAGGATGGAACATTTCCCAGAGAAGATGCCACAATAAATGCCACTCTAAAGGGCACAGGATCTCAGACAAGGCAGGGTGTGGGTGAGTGAGTAACAACAAGAGGTGTAGAGTTATTCTCCAGAGGCACATGCTAGAGAGGTGTCACATTCATTACCACAGATCTCATTCTGAGTGCTTTTGAATCTGTTTGGAGCCTGCAAAGTCAGGCAGCAAAGCTCAGATTATGGATCAGACCCGTCCCTTCACTGGCCAAGAGTGTTCTGTCAAGGGAAAATTCAGGAGGTGCTTCAGATATTGTGTGGCCTGGTGGAAAAAAGCAGCCCACACTCCTTCCCAAAGGAGAGCAGCTCTCATCCCAGAGAAGGACTATGAAATCTACAACTAGAGGAGCATAAATCTCTTAAATCACCAGCTGTGCCCATTCAGCAGGGAGAGACAGAGCACATAAATCTCCAAAGGCTCACTTTCAGTAGGAAGGGTAGGCAGGGACCTCTTTTCTGGTGCCATTTCAAGTGCCTTTGATCAGACACATCATTTGGATTAGTCCAAAGCGATGCACAGTGTCTCTGTCCTGCCAGCTGGCTCAGCCCCTGGCTCAGGCTTGTCCCAGCCTCCTCACACAGAGATCAGGCCAGACCCTCCGTGCTGGTTTAGGTGACAGAATGGCCAGGCCAGGAGAGAACACTCAGTGGCTGGTGAGCTGACATGGTTCTGAGGAGGGTTGGCACTCCTAAAACATTCCACAGCTGTCACTGAGCAAGCTGATGCAGATTCCTCGTGAGTCAAAGGTTGACATGAATGAGTGGCCACATCAGGTTTGCCAGCACAAAGCTGGGCTTAGAGCAGGGGCATCTACACTGTTGGCTGGGCTTGGGACCAAGACCAGTCTGGGGGAGCGAGCACCAGCACTGTGGTCCCGGCCCCAGGATCATCCCCTCAATGGCTTTGACCTGCCTTGGTGGGGGCAAAGCAGAGACCACCACAGCACTGCCTGTCCACAGGTGTTCCACGCCCAGAGCAGGGCAGAGGGTGTGGACAGCAGCAGCAGGGGCAGAAATGTGTGAGTTTGGGAGATCAGAGCAGTTCCTCCACCTCAATGGATGTGACTGCAGTCAACAAACAACTTGGAGAGAGACTTCTTCTGCCTTTTTTCTACCTGCCATGCTCTGCCCATAACACTGTTTTTCATGCAGTAATTTTAAAAGCTGTTTTTTTAATTTAAAATTAATTTAAATTTATTTTATTAAAACTATATTTATTTAATTATTTAATTATTATATTATATTATATTATATTATATTATATTATATTATATTATATTATATTATATTATATTATATTATATTATATTATATTATATTATTTTCATAAATTAATTATTTTATAAATTATATTATGTTGAATTAATTAAACTTCAATTACATTAATTATATTATAAATTACATTATTATATATAATATATAATAATATATTTCTTTGTATTATAAATTAATTTTATTATATAAATTATATTAACTTATTAAATTTTAAATTATATTAAATTCAATTTATTTAATTTAAAATTTATTTTTAAATTAAATTAATTTAGCTTTTAATTTTAAAAGCTGGTTTTCATGCAGTAATTGCCCACTAGGTGCAAATTCCCCAATTAAACACTTAATTTGCTCACCAGAGGCAGCAGGGGTTCCCCAGCACCCATGTTCCAGCTCCATCATCCTGCCAGCACAGCTTTGGTGATGGAACTGCCCCAGATTTGGAGCAGTGGGGTGGCAGCCAGGAGAACTTCCCGGGTCAGGGGCATTGGTGAGGAGATGAGCAAACACCACAGGCAAGTGACTGAACCTGCAGACTTTCAAACCAGATCAGCAGGAGCTTGAGGCAGCAGTGAGTGTTCTGCAGCAGCACTCAAAGCCAGGAAACAGGGTCAGTGTCACCAAAAATAATAGTGCCTGCTTATGACACCTTCCATTCCTTTCTACTTTCCCTGCTCTGTAGGTTTACCCATAATTTTTTTTTTCCCTGCCTGTTGCTTGGTGAGGATTAAGTGGACGCAGAGGGAAGATGGGCAGCCCACAGCAGCTCCACAAGAAGGGGAGCGTGGCTCCATTTTGTGCTGTGGACAGTGAGGAGACAGAAGGAAAACCCCTCTGTCCTCCCAGCTTCACTTTCCAGTCCTTCACAGAGCCAATCCCTTCAGGGAAGAGTGCCAGATGTGACAAAACATGAGGCTTTTGCTTTGAATGTGTGCGGGCTGGCACTCTCATAGGACTAGAAACACACATGATGCTGAAGAAACTGAAGTAGAAAACCTTGGAGTTGAAACTAAAACCTGAAGGGTGGGAAGGGGAGCACCTGTCTTCACTCTGGTCCCTGAATAAGTGGATGAATTGTCAGCACAGGTACAGCTACACAAATAACTCTTTGCTTCAGTCCTCAGGGACAAACCTGGGACCAGGAGGGATGACCTCTGCTGTGCTCATCTCCAGCCACACGTCGTAACTTGGCTGCAGACCATCACCACCCAACAACAGAGCCATGGAACCCTTTAGAATGAAAAGCCCTCTGAAACCATCCAGTTCAAACATTCCCCCAGCACTGCCCAGGCCACCACTGACCCATGTCCCCAAGTGCCACAGCCATGGCTTTCAAATCCCTCCAGGAATGGGGACTCCACCCTTACCATGGGCAGCCTTCTTGTGAAGAAACTTTCCCTAATATCCAATCTAAATATTCCCTGAGGCAATCCCTCAATCATTCATCACAAAATACTGGAGGAATTTCTTAGGGAGGCAGGAGAAATGTCATTATTTACAGCCTCTATATTTACTAGTACTAAAACCAGTATTTGATAAATACAGATGGCATCCTGGTTTTGGTATTGGACCAGAAGCGCGCTTCCACACTGAAATCTTACATATTATTTAAGCATAGACCAGGGAAAAAAGGTCACAGTCTGTGGATCATATAGCCATGGGTGATTTTGTTGACAAAATTTTTGGCTGATTCAAATAGTTGCAAATCTTTTCAGCTATATGTTATCAACTCTGTATTTTAAACACTAAAATGCTTCATTCCAATAGCCATGGTCCAAGAAGAAAATCAGTTCACAAATAAAACTCGAAAGATTTATAGTTCTGCTCTGATTTACCAGATACTTCTCTAGAAGATCCTGCAGTAAAACATTAAAGAGGAAGAGGATCATACTGGTGTTAACTGCAGCTATTCTTTACATGAATCATTTATGCTTCACTGTAACAAGATGTTTTTAACATGGATTTCACTTTAATCTTTTACTTCAGTCCATTGAGTCCCACTGTGTCATGAGTGGTGAAGTGCTTGAAAAGAGTCACACTACCAAAAACTTTATATCACAAACAGACAAAATCAAACTGCACATCGGGGAAGAAGGGGGAGGCACACGGAAAAGGCACATATCACAGATGTGGCAGGGATTACAGGTCTCTTGCTACTTACACCACCCTTACCCTCGGGTTTCTCAGCTGCTGGTGGCATGAATTATGTTTTACAGCTACTAAGAACAGTTTGCAAAGTAATCAGACGACTGGTCCTGATGTTCCTGCTCAAGGATGACATGCAGAGGGGACAGGGCAGGCATCTAAATTGGTATTTGAAAAGCTAACACCCTTGGCTGAGTAGCAACAGGTCCAAACAACCATAAATAAGAGCTGGATACACTCAGAGCCTCCTCCAAAAAGCCTGGGGAAACCAGAAATCTCTCTCTTCACAAACACTGCAAACAGAAGGAAGACAGAGATCAGAAAGCAGTGAAAACACTTCACACTCCCCTTCTAGGAGATTTTCCTCAAGGTCAGAAGGGAGCAGGGGTGAAGCACCAAGGGGAGCCCTGACATTCCTCCTGGGGGTGGACACTGGCTCTGGGCACAGGGAAAGTGGCAGCAGCGACTCCACAGCATCTTATCCTGGCTCTGGGAGCCCTCCAGCGGGAATCACGGAATGCTGCGGGATGGGATGCGCCTGAAACATCATCCAGTCCCACCATGGGCAGGGACACCTTGCACCAGAGCAGGTTTAAGGGAGATGACAAAGGGGAAAACATGATCAGCTCCCCACAGACCCCGAGCTCTGCAGATGGGCAAGCTGCACAGTAAATCTGCTACAGCTAAACCCAGAAGGAAAGCAGTAAGCGTTTGCACAAGGATCCTTGGAAAAAAGCTGGAATTGATCTGATTTCAAGGGATGGAGCAACTCACCACTCATCGGGGTCATGTAAGTGTGGGCAGAGCAGGGTGCCAGGGGACACCAGACCACTCATCCACCAGTGAACCTTGGCACAAGTGCCTTCAAATGAAGAGTCGTTTGGGTTTTTTGCCTATACGTAGGGATGACAACATCCAGTAAGTGCAAGGGGTAAAACACAGCTGGTTTGAAGGCTCCAGGTTCAGGAGAAGGAGCTGCCTTAAGCTAGGACAGTAAGAGTCTTGCTTGTCACAGACAGACTCAGGCAGACTGCAAGGATTTCCTCTAGGCTGGTGAGTGGGTAGCAAAAGCCATCCCCTCTTGCCCCATCACACACAGAGTGGATGTTTGCAGCTCCAGTCTGCAATTCCCTCCCTTTAGCTGGAAAATGGTTAATACTGTGGTTCCTTCTGGTGTAATTTTCATATGACTGACCACAGAACTATTAATACCTGAACCCAGAGCTGGTTCAGCTAAACAACTCATTCCCTCCAAGGAGAAGAAAACCACAACTTCTTCTACCCCTGGAAAAACCTTTTGTGACTGCAAGACCAGCAGCTCAGACGTAACGAGATGGTTCTGGTTTGCTGATGCCTCCCAGGGGAGAACATCAAGCAGCATGAGAGAGCTTGGCTTGGTTCTCCTCTGCCTCCTTCGCATCTCCAGGAAGGGTGAGTTCTTGCTGTCAGCCTCTGCCTGATCACTGCTTGTCCTCTCACTCCAGTCCAAGTGCCAGGGAACTGCCTGCTGCAACAAACTCTCCAAGAATTGCTTGAATCTCCATCACGTTGCTTAAAAGTATCCTGAAATTGCAAGTGCACGTGGCAACATTGGGAAAACTCAGGCTTAGCAATTGTTAGAGAGGTTGTAGGTTTTTGGGCTGTTTTTTTTTTTCATTTTTCTGTTTTCCTGACTTGAGCAGGAAGTTCATCTAACTTTTCCCCAGCTTTCTCAGGTGGATCAACATTTTCACCACTGCTCTGCTTCATATTCCTTAGGCGTTATTATGCAACAGGCACAATATTTTCCAGTTCCACTGTGAGCACTTAAGCTCACATTTAACTTCAAATATGTGCTTAAATTCCATTAATCCATATCCAAATCCATAGGATTTGCTTAGCTTCACTGCCAAAAAGCATTTGCCAGACCAAGGGTAGTGGCTGAGCTGGTCCCCAGCTCTTGCTGTTGTCTTCATGACCTTTCCCACTGACAACCAGCAGTAAAATGACCTGACCACTCCTTTTGGGAGTTACCTTCTGTAAGGTGTGCAGGCTGTTTGCTTCTCTCTTTCTTGTAAGAGCATCAGTTCCAGGAGCAAATGGAGGCTGGATATTAACAAAAAGGAGTATGAAAGACCTACCATGCTGAGGTTTTAGAGTTAAGGGTAAATTATACACAGAAAGTTGACAGCTCCCTCCACTCAAAACTAGGCAAACTGTGTTTCCATGGAAATGGGCGGAGATGCTAACATTAAAAGCACTTATTTTTAACATTATTTTTCATCTGGAAGGCAAGGGGGTGCTTACGTTCTTAGGGGAGAAAAAGAAAAGTGTTCTTTGCTTAAGACTGAGAACAAAAAAAAAAAAAAGAAAAGCTAATCAAAGGGGTGGCAGAGAGAAGCAAGGCATATTCAAAAGCACAAAATCTACAGTTCCCCTAAAGTAAAGGTTACAGTGACATGCTGCAAAATAACTAAAACAAGAGCAAATAATCTAGAAAGAAATAGCAATTACTGTTTCCAGTGCCAGATCCTCGTGCTCAAAGCCCATGAGCTTCGTGAAGCCCCAGCAGTGCTGCAGCATTGTTTATTAGATAACCTGGGCTGGAAAAGGTGCCCATACTGTTATTGTGTATGACAGGGCAGCACGACTCCAGATCTCAGTAATCAAAATACTGGCTTGGAGCTGACTCCGTGTAAATATCTGAACAGAGAACTGGCCCTGGGATGGCTTTTGTCCATTGTGTAACACACAATAGGTTAATACAAGCTGCACTGCCACAGAGATGTTTGTCAAGTGTTATGGGCCACAGATACAGGAACAAAAAACAAATCTTATCTTTGAGTCTACCGGAGTAATCTGACAGCTGAATGCCCATATGGTGCAGCCAGCAAGACCAGGGATGGGTGGAACTACTTGCAGGATGCTTTTACATTTTACAGGTATTCTCAGCTCCTGAGAGCTCCTGATCCAACAAAGTGAGTTTCATAAGACAGGAATGTAGGCACAGATGTCTTTGAAGCCCAATCTGCTGCTACAGCTGTTGATAGCAGCAGAACAGTGGGTAGATAGACATGTCTATGTATTAAACTGAAAGAGGGGAGATTTAGATTAGACATTAGGAAGAAATTCTTGGCTGTGGGGGTGGTGAGGCCCTGCCACAGGTGGCCCAAAGAAGTAGTGGCTGCCCCTGGATCCCTGGAAGTGTCCAAAGCCAGGTTGGATGGGGCTTGGAGGAACCCGGGATAGTGGAAAGGGGGGTGGAATGAAAATAATTTTAAGGCCCCTTCCAGACAACCATTCTGCAATTCCGTGATCCCTTCTTGCTTGTAGGTGTGCAGTGCAATGGCTGGTCTGTCCACGTCCCATCTGATGTTACTGGAGAGCTTGGGAAGATGGTTATCCTGCCCTGCACCTTCACACACCCCTACAAAACATTCGACCGGGCCCTCACGGCCATCTGGAGGATCAAGGAGCCTTACAATGGCACAGTCATCTTCAAGTGTGTGAGCCAGGGCAGCAGCGAGCTCTGCAAGACTGCCATCAGCCACAAGAACAAGTACAAACTGCTGGGCAACCCCCGGCACAAGGACCTGTCCATCAGGGTTGACAACCTGACCTGGAGCGACAGCGAGAGGTACTTCTGCCGGGTGGAGCTGGCCGGAGATATCCAGGACAAGTACGAGAGCAGGAATGGGATAAAGCTCCATGTGATTGGTAAGAGGGTGTGAGAGGCAAAGGAGGCAAAGCCACCCTCTAGGGAAGAGCCTAGGGGGTGTGAGAAATGACAAATGGTGGCAGAAGTTTGCCTGAGATGGTTTTCCAAGGGGTTGGGTTTTCTTTCTCCATGATAACAGGGAAAATTCGTTGTCCTCCTCAGTCTCCCAGCATGAGACAGTGAGCACCATGCAGGGAAGGGAACAGGAACAAAACTGGTAAGGAAATGGCAAGGCTCTGGCAGCTGGGGTGAGAGCCCACCAAAAGCTGTGCATCCCATTTTGTCCCTGCAGCTCAGGATCAGGGCAGGCAGCAGAGGCAAGCTGGGCTCAGCCAAGCTGGGGTTAAAGACATCTTTTCCATCAGAACCTGAACTGGACAGCCCAGGTACAGAGCACAAGTTCACAGGCATTAGCACAACAGGGCCTGGGTGGTAATGGGATTAGAAAGACAAGATACCTGGTACCCAGGCGCCATAAATCCAAAATCCTCTGGAGCATGAAGCACAAAGTTTTTCCTGGAAAACCGGCTCTGAGCAGCAAATGTCAAATGCTAATCCCACTTCCCAGGGCAAGCTCAGAGATCAGGAGGAGCCAGGAGATACAGGAGGCCTCAGAAGCAGACTCAGATCTTACCCAGGCCATGAGGTTGGATGATTTTGCTTTTGAGAGGGAAGCTCCTTATGCCAGCTGTGGGTGTCCAGATGGGACCTGAGGATGAGCTTGGCTGTTTCTTGAGAAGTTCTGCACAGTTGCACCAGCTCCTGAACACCCACACACAGCAGGGCAGGATGGCAGCCAGACCTGTCTCTCAGGGGCTGCCTGGATTTTAACACCAGAAGAATGACAACACACACAGATACATTCCCTGCTTGGGAATGGGCCCTGAGACTGTGATTGGGAGGGGTTAATCAATGCTTGAAAGGTTAATTTAGACACCAAAACACACAGACCCATGATGAACAGCCTCACATTCTTCTTGCATTACATGGACAAAGGGAAAGAGTTGTAGGAAGTTGCAAAGTCTATTTTTTTGTCCAGTCTGAAAAAATGAATTCCTGCTCTTCCTCTGTGAAGACACTCATTTTAGTGCCCTTCTTTTTTTCTTTTTCCCTAACACCTTTTTGAACCAGGTTCAAAACCAGGTAGCACCAGGGATGAGAGCTCCACCATCTCCCTGGGTAGCCCCTTCCAATGTCTAATCACCCTTTCTGTGAAGAAATTTATCCTATGTCCAACGTGACAGTGACCTGGTAACCCTGGGGCTGGGAAAAAAATAATCAAAAATAGGTTGTGGCAAGAAACAGATATTTTACCTATGACTGACCGTCCAAATCTGGCAAGTCTCAGGCATTGCGCAAAGGGCTCACACAAACAAGTCCATCCACGTGCTCTCTGGAGGTCAGAGATCAAGGGAACAGCCATAAAATGCTTGTGCAGAACACTGTGGGTGGCATGTCCTGGACCTTGTGGTGGTGCAGCCAAGTCCAAAAAGGTCACCAGCTGCACCTGTGCCTACAATGGTGGGTGGCACTTCTCTGCCTTCTGCCACTGAGGACGGGCACAACAGCTGAAGTTGACCAAAGTTCAGAAAAAAGTGTGAGCCATTACTGGGATAAAACAGCGTACACTTCCTTACATCCAGGCTTTGCTGGGTGAATCCTTTTCCAACATAGGCTGGGATGGGAAATCCAGGAGAAGAAAGTGCTGAGAAAAACAAGGAAGAAAAGGGCTGATCCCAACATCCACAGAGTCATTAGCTTCTGTTGAAGAAAATCTTTAAAGCTCATCTTGTCCAACCCTCCCAACACCTTTCACTAGATGAGGTTGTTCCAAGCGCTGTCCAGCTTTGCCTTGGACACTGCCAGGGACCCAGGGACAGCCACAGCTGCTCTGGGAAACCTTCCTTTCAAAAAAAATTCCTCCTTATATCAAATCTAAATCCCTACTCTTTTAGTTTTGAAACATCAACCCTTGTCCTGTCACAAGTCCTGCTAAAAAAATTATCCCCATTTTGCTTGAAGCCCCTTTAGGCCCTGCCAGGGGCTCTCAGCTCTCCCTGGAGCCTTCTCTTGTGCAGGGGAGCAGCCCCAGCTCTCCCAGGCTGGCTCCAGAGCAGAGGGGCTCCAGCCCTGGCAGCAGCTGCGTGGCCTCCTCTGGGCTGGCTCCAGCAGCTCCACGTCCTTGTGCTGTTGTTGCCCAGGGCTGGGGCAGCTCTGCAGGTGGGGTCTCACCTGAGCACAGGGGCACAGGGGCAGAATCCCCCCTCCCCTGCTGCCCACGCTGGGGGATCAGCCCAGGGCAGGGGGCTCAGGGCTGGGGCAGGTCCAGCTCTCACCCACCAATATCCAACTTTACCTCGATATAACAATGCCGAGAGTCCACCAAGACCAAAACTTCATTCCAGGTGTTTCACACCAGAGCTTCCTTTGCAGCCTGACCCACTTTCCCTCCTGTTGTGATCCCCACAGCTGCCCCCAGGATCATTAACATCACGGTCAGCTCCAGCAGGGACCACACCTTCCAGGCCCGCTGCACGGCCGAGGGGGAACCAGCTCCTGCCCTGACCTGGAGCGGGCCCCTCTACAGCAACCTGAGCTCCAGCAGCAGCTCCAGCCACCGCGTCACCAAGGAGCTGCGGTCCCTGACCCACGATGGGAAATACACCTGCACTGCTGTCAACAGCCACGGCCGCGCAGAGGGGGCCGTCTACTTCTACAAATTCAGAGCCCCCGACAGCTCCTCCTTCATGATCCTGATCTTTGTGCCGCTGGGAATCAAGGTGGTGATTCTGCTGCTGATAGTGAGCTTCACCGTGTTCTCCAGAGAAGGTCAGTGTGCTGACTTCCCTCCATCCGACTGCAAACCAGGGACGGATGCGCAGACAAGTCAGCCAGGAGGGGACTGGGTTTGTTTGGGGGGAGGGAGTGTTAATGATTTTATGATTTTCTGCCCTAGGAGAGTGACAATTCTAGCAGGAAACCTAAGAGCCAAAAGCTCTTGGCTGGCTGGTCACAGGGGCCTTTGGAAATTCAGAGGGAACAGGAGTTTTCCTGTTGCCAAGAGGAAATGTTAATAAACCAACAGAGGAGAAATTAGTGAAGAATTCACTGACTACATAACCAGATTTATTTTTTTTCCCTTGAAGCTGGCTAATTACTGTCTCTTCCCCTGTAGCCCACAGCCAGGATTTACCCTTGCTGCATCCCACACAAGTTTAATCTCCTGGGATGGGCATCCTCATTTTACAGACCACCCCTGCCAGTCCCCCGGGGCCTCACTACCCAGTGCTTCCCCAGCACTTGTGAAATCCCACCTTCCAGCCATGCCAAGGCTGTGGGATCAGGGAATGCCCAGTTTACAGGAGATGAGAACCAGCCCATGGACTGAGGGATACAACCTCCCAAGGAGCCAGGACGCTGCCTGTCCCCAGCCCTCCAGTGCTTCTGAGTGGTGGCATGGGCAGGAGGGGACTGAGAAGAGTGAGATGTCACATCACTGTGACTCGTCTGTAGGGACAGTCTGATGTCACACTCATGGAAGCCGCCACTTGTCTTGAAGAGTAAAGTTCAAGAAACCAAAAATGCTTTGCTCCTTATATTCCAGTGCCCAATTCCCATGGAGAGAGCCACATGCCTGCCATGAGGGCTTCTTCCCATTCACTGGAGTGTCACAACCACCCTCCAGAGCAGCTTCCCAGCAGCTCAGGTCACTCTTGGCTCCCCAGCCCACTCTGACCTCACTGCTAACCAACATCACCATTTCCATTTCACAGGTTCCCCCTCTGTTCCACCCAGCCTGGCCAGGTAAGGATGTCTTGCCTTCTACTTGTGTTATCCTGCAGGAGAGTGAGGATGGCCAAGGTGAGAAATGTGCGTGTCCTTGGTCTTGGTAACAATTTTCTGGCCTCAGAGCAGACTGCTGGGGCAAGGAGAGGGTTGAGCTGGGGGCCAGGCGAGCAAGTGTGAGGGAACAAGGACTGGACACTGCTGAGAGGAGGTTCTGTCTTGGCACAGCTGAGAGCTGGACCCCAGTGGAGTGAGGACAAGGGAGTGGGCAGCAGTTGGGAGAGACCACAGCAAAAGGCTGCTGTACCAGCAAAGGGCTGACAGGAGTTTAGGTGTGCCATAAACCCAGAGCATGGATGGAAGGCTGCAGACAGGCTAGGAGAGCTGGGGCTGCTCCCCTGCACAAGAGAAGGCTCCAGGGAGAGCTGAGAGCCCCTGGCAGGGCCTAAAGGGGCTCCAGGAGAGCTGCCCAGGGACTGGGGACAAGGCCTGCAGGGACAGCAGCCAGGCAATGGCTTCCCAGTGCCAGAGGGCAGGCCCAGCTGGGATATTGGGAAGGAATTGCTGGCTGGGAGGGTGGGCAGGCCCTGGCACAGGGTGCCCAGAGCAGCTGGGGCTGGCCCTGGATCCCTGCAGTGTCCAAGGCCAGGCTGGACAGGGCTTGGAGCAGCCTGGGACACTGGAAGGTGTCCCTGCCCATGGCAGGGGATGGGACTGGAGCTTTCAAGTTCCTCCCAACCCAAACCATTCCAGGGTTCTGTGATGCCACATTAAATGAACAATGGATCATCCAGCCAAGGGAAAAGTCAGGGATGGGGTCTGTGGTGACACTGTGAAACAGAAATCTTCCCCTCCCTCTGCACCCCAGTCTGTAATGGAGCAGAAAAAGCTGCCACACCAAAGCTGATGAGATCAGCCAAGTGTGCAGGGAAGGTATGGAGACAGCAAACAGCCCAGCTCAGGTGTGACAGGGCCTGATTCTTGGGCTGGCATCCACACCATGGTCCCATAAACCCCTGGCATTTCCCATTACCCAGCGCAACATTGATCTTGGGCACTCCTGACAGCTGGGTTCCAAACTTCTGGGATGGAAAAAAATAAACAAAAAAACCCAAAAAAATCCCACCAAAACCAACCCTTGATCTAATGGTAAGGAAGACTTATCTGAGGTCAAGGATAATTACATCTGTATGGTGCTGCTCCATTTCAATCTGAGCTATTTCTCTGTGGTATCTCCTTCCTGAGTTACCCCACGTCTCCTTCCCTGGCCTTTCCCCAAGAACAATGGCCATTCCAGGAGGACAGCCAAAGAAACAAGGAATTTAATCCTACAGTCAAACCTGTAGTTACTTGTAAAAAGCACAAAAAAGCACAGTTTTGCTGATTTATCAGGGCCTGAACCACATTGCACCCTGGGTTATATTTGCATAGACACCTACACAGATAAGAAGGCTTAAAGCAAATGCTTATATAAGAAGGAGAGGTTTGTCACAACCTCACGAGGTTCTGGGCAGGACAGTAGCACAGTGGATGCTAAAGGTGCAGGAGATTGCTCTGCACGCTTTGAGATGTAAAAGTTTCAAGGTGTAAAACAGTAGTTGCAGCTTAGACCCTTAGAAACCACCATGAAGCAGAAGAGGATCTGTCTCAGAGCGCCACAGACGCTTCCTCTGACATCCACTGGAGCCACTGGCAAAGCCCAGAGCATCCTGAAACACGTCCTCACCTCTCCCACGTCTCCTCCTGCCAGGCCACAGCTGCCAGAGTGCACCTACGAGAACTTTGACCGCAGACACGGCGGCAGCCAGACCCTGCCCACGGGAGGGGCAGCGCCGCGGCGCAGCTGAGGGGCCGGGCAGGACCCATCCCCAGGGATGTCCTTCCCCAGGGAGCACAGCACTGGCCCTGGCTGAGCCACAGCAGGTCAGACAGCCTCGGGGAGGATGGAACAGCATCATCTCTAAAGTCCCTTCCACAATGCCATGAGTTCCAGCTCTGCTTCTCCTCACAAGTGAGAGCAGCCTGCTTGGGGAAAAGAGAAGAAAGAGTCATGGAGCTGGAAGAGCAAAACATGGTCAGTTTTAACCTGTTAGGTGTTTTTAGCTCATATCAGATATTCAGCAATAGTATAAAATTACCTCACAGCTTTCTACTTTGGCAATTTTCAAACATCACTCCGAAAAGCCATTTTCACCACTTCACTTCTCCAACCACATCCAAGTGGGCTACTGACATGATAGAAATCCTAGCTGTAGCAAAACACTACTGGAATTTCTGATGGGGTTTGATCCTTTTTAAAAAATTATTACTATTATTCCTAAATGCTCAGACGAGTTTATTTTAGAGCTTAAAGGAACTCTTAACTTTAATGAGGCACCCAAGCAAAAAAGGAAGATGTTTTCCAAAAACTGGTAGAGCTGAAAGCAGGATATGAGAAGTCTAAACTAGTCTGTGTTCCAACTCAGCTTCTAGTGCTCAGAAACTCAAGAGCTTTGGGAAAAATGTGGTGTGAAAATGTTCCAATACACCAAATTGTTGGGGTTTTTTTCTAAAGCTAAAGAAATTATTTCTAAACCATTTCCATCCCTGTGTTACACGGATGAGTTTTTTTAAGGTCTGACTACTCATTTCTTGAATCCCTCTCTTCTGAAACGAAGTCACTACTACAGAATCACAAAGGTCAGAAAGGCCAACCACAGGGAAATCTCTAACCCAGCTGTAAACACTCTCCAAGATCAGGTAAATAGGTCCAGCTTATGGTATAGGGCCATGTGGGTCAACCTGAAGTCCTGGAGGCAGGCAGAGGCCCCAGATAGGGCTGGAGACAGCAACAGGTTGGATTTGATGAGGAGGAAGAGAAAGAATTAAGAAAGAGCATGTGGCTTGAACTTACTTTCATGTTTACACTGCTGGATTTGATGCTCTGTTCAACCATCCCAGTATTGCAGTCAGAGGCACAGAAAATATTTCCTTATCTGTGCTGACAGGCTCAGACACTCAAGAGAACACCGAGTTCAACTTAAAACCATGGAGAAAGCTTCTAGAACTAAGTGAAGAAACTGAGAATGTGAGTGTGGGAGTTAGATAGAATCATATAAAGTCACTGGGTGAGAAAGTTAATTAGGATTTAGGGTTTAAGTTATATTAGTGAATAAGAGACAACATGGAGGATTTAAGGTGTTGTCCCTTTCTCCTTCTTCTTCTTCTTCTAGGGTTTTTGGGTAGTAATAGGTGATTGGATAGAAGAATCCATATTGCAGGACACAGATGTTTGGTTATTGGGTTGCTAATGAAAATAAGTTACTTGGCATTTCATTATTGGATGGGTTGACACTTAAAATACCTTGAAGAGATTCTTTGTCCCTCCATTTTGCACCTTGTTACCCTACTGTACATAGCTCCTGTAAATATGTGATACAGATAAGGAAAAATAAACAACTGAGCCCAAACATGGAAACAGTTTCTCTCTCATCAATCTCAGTCCTGAAGAAAAGAACTGAGCTACCAGTGTCACCCCAACACAGCAGCTCCCAAACTGTTCCCCAAACAATCCTGCTCCTGGCAACAGCTTCTGAAATACCATCGAGCTCGACCCCAGGCTGGGAATCATTACTTTAAAGTTCACCTCTTCATAATATCTACACTGGGAAAACAAACCAGAATTTTAAATGACTTGGCCAGAATGATAAGGGGGGGAAAAAAAATGCAAGGATATACTTGAACATGATCTTTTAAATCCCTTTTTAAAATCCCAGCAGTGACAAAGCCAGATTTAATAAAAATAAGAAGAGATGCAAAAAAAAAAAAGGGAAATTACAGCAGACAGTGTAGTCACAGACTGTAAGCTCAATGTCACAGGTGTCACAGAGGAAAGAGATCTCAGATATACCAGCTGGACAAACTGAATTTGATTTCTGAGCCCTTATGATTTACAGACATAGAGTAATGAGAGTTCACTTCTACCTGTGCATGGAATTTAGGCTTGGCTTTCTGAATTTTTCTCTCAAAAATTACTTCTTTAACTCAAGTAGTTTGGGTCCAAATAGAAGCATCAGACATCACATCCCAAAACCAACTCGTTCCCCCTGGTCCTCATGGGAGACTCAAACACCCACTCAAACCAGTATAAACTGGAGGGGTAAAACACAGCACTGCACCAGGACACTTCTGGTATTGAACTCACCTGGGAGATGCAGGGACTGACAAAGTCCTTCCAGTAAAACTGTAAGGTTTAGACTAGAAACTAGAAAAAAACTCAATCTCTTGGGCACCACTTGGAAAATGAGACCCCAGGCTCTGGAGTTCCTATGTGCACAGAGAACTGCAATACAGGTTCAGACTACAGACTGAAGCCAGAAGACTGGTCTGTAGGTGACACATACAGCAATTATGTGTTATCTGATGTGGATCCTTCTACCAAGTTGAAAATATCACAGTGTCAGTCACCAACTGCTTGATTTTCTGTTTTTATTTTGCATGGTCTTTGCAGACAGAACATGTTATAAATACAACATTTGTAAAAACTCAACAGCTGAAACAATTCCTCATTTTGAAAGTGCATATCAAACACGTATTTCTGACTTCTTCACATTTATATGCAACTGATCAATAACATTGAGCCTAGTAAACCCAGTGCTTTTAAGTCTTTGGGGGGAAAAGCAGCAGAATGTATTCCTCCAGACATGAATTTTCAAAAAGTCTGTTAAAAACCATGCTGCATTGGTATCTGGTTACTATACAGAGGGATGTACATATATATATTTATTTATAGGCTCGCAGATAGAGCAAAGAACTCTAAGACCACATTAAAATGATGGTGATCTAATGACCCAGCTGGCATAATTAGCAGAATCTGCCAAGAAGGAAAAGGTGATCTGTCCTCTAGCACCAGAACCATGGTTTAAGAGCAACAGCTCAAAGCATCATTGACCAGACAGTAGGTAGCACATTTCTATCCCCTATTGACCAGAACTCATGTTTTAACGTGCAACCATGTCAAAAACACAAAGGCACAATTAATGGAGGAAGGGAAAAAGTGGTCAGTTCCTTCATAGAGCCGTAGGGACTGGGACTGCAGGACCTTGGGCCAGCTCAAACAGATCAGTGATTAAAGGGACATCAAACACGCACCAGGAAAAATTCGCCTTCTGCTTTTCCTAGACAAAAGTGCATCCGATGATCAGACAAGGCAACAAAAGCAGTGATCATTCAGCTGAAACAACAGATTTACAGGCTCATGGTTCATGCTTTGGCAACAGAATTTTAACAAGTGATCACCAAATTTAATACAACAAAAATACCTCTTCACAGTGTCATCTAAAATCCTGTCATGTCATGTCCAGCCAGGCAGAAGAAAATAAGCTTAAGTGGTGGTTATTAAACCCCTCCTAAACAACCAGACATAGGAATTAAGGAATCCTATTTGACATGATCATGACTGACTGTTCTCCTCTCAGACACTGGAGATCCAGAAAATATGTCTCTGGATTTAAATCCCCTTGAATGTGGCTAGAAGTTACTTCCATTTAATCAAGAAATATAGATGCAGACACACTAATATTTTGAAAACAGGAAAAAACAATGTTCTTAGTTCCCATTTTTGTTGGTATTTACAGAAGTGGGTAAAGATTGTAGGCATGCCTCTAAACTACATATTTCTGTGGAATAGCAAAAAAGTCAAGATTTAAAATACCATCCTTTCAAATACAGGGATTTCACAAAAATTGCTAGACACACACTCATCAGGTAAGACTCAAAGGTATCCCAGTTAAGAAAGTCAAACCTCTTTTACACACTCCTCCACTCACTTTTGAACTGGCCTAATTGATGACACACCGGAAAATAAAAAAAGGCACAAAGCAAAAACTTCAGACAGTACAGAATGAGCTGTGCTGACTAGTGATTTGTACATCTATCCCCAGGCACCCTTCACTCCAAAGGGCACCACACACAGAAAATATTCAAGTGCTTTCAGTCAAAAAAAACAAAACTAAACACCCCAAAACGCAAACCATTAAGCAATTCCACAGGCATAAAAATCAAAAGGAAAGCAAGAAAACCTTGAAGTGGAGAAAACTTGACAGTGTGCAGTTCTAAATCACAGGTCTGACTTAATTAAAGTGGAACTCTGAAGGTAAAAATCATTTGTGCAATAAGGACACTATTTGTAAACCAGAGCCACTGCCGGCCCCCGCATGCCGCTACCGAATGCTGTCCAAAAAATGCACTTCTGGGTACAGCGTGTTCACCAGGAGGGACAGGAGGTTATTGCCATCCTGAAGGCAGTGCTCAGGGTGCTTGATGAACAGAGAGGCCTGGGAGAGCTGCTCTTGGTAATCCATGTATTGTTTGTTGGATGACATGGCTTCAAGAGCACTCAGTGCCTACAGGGAAAAGGGAAAATTCTGTTAGTTTTGTGTATTTTGGTCTGTAACACACCACCATCTGTACAATCCCTCTAAAGAACCCTCAGCTACTACAGAACCCAGAGTACTCAGAACAAAACAGTTGCAAATTACAATCCCATAACAGTGTTTCAAGTCAACTTGTATTTTTCAAGTTGTTCTCTTCCTGAGATCAACACAAAAACTGTCCTATTAATGCTTCCTAGGATTCTGGAACCCAAATATTGTCATATATCTACTTCATGAACTCAAGACATGGTTTCACAGAAATTATGTCAAACTACAAGCTGCAGCACATTTAAATCTTCACTTTAGGTTGTTCTTATGTATAGATTGACTTTCACAAAAGTATTGTATTGCTCCCATTAACAGTATTAAAGTTATATATAAGTTAAAAATTGTATATAGAGAACTCTATGTCAGCAGGACTAGCAAGGGCAACTGTAGAAAATATTTCTGAACAAGTTTTGTTCTTTTATTAAAGAAACAAGCTGTACCAAGCTGCTTTGCTTTGGTTTCTAACCAGCTCCTCCTTTCTCTTCTCAAGCGCTTACTGAAAGAACACAACGGTCAGTGCACATGCTAAAGGGGGAATGTTTATTTGTCACAGGGCTTTTAAGCCCTGACCTCACATAAACAAATGTCACTGTGAATGTAGCTCTGTTTTATCACTGAAAAGCAGTGCAAATCACAGCAGCACTGTTTTTTCCTGTCTGTTTTAAATTCCTTCTACCTGCTATGCTCCAAACTTTCTGAAGTCGGGCTTTACAGACATAAATTTATCTGCCTCTTTTAAATGTGTAAGATTCAAAAATAGTGTCTTCATATTAATGCAGAACACCATATAAAGTTTTACCCAGGAACACTTTAGGACAGAGTCAAACACACAATCCTGCTGCCAAAGTTTAGCAACAAGGTGAGAGCAGGATTTACCTTGAAGAAATTCTTGCAGTGACTCTTACAAAGTTCACCCCAAAAGCTGAAGAAGCATACAGAGAGGGCATGTCAAGCAGCCAGAGATGAGCACAACTCACCTGCTGGGCCTTCTGAGACAGCCTGGGCTCGGAGCCGGCCTTGAGGCGCACCTGGCTCTCTGCAGGGATCTGCACCAGGAGGAAGGCGGACAAACTGCGGGCAACCACCCGGAACCTGCGTGGGGAGAGCACAGAGGGACAGGGTGACACCACACCTACAAGTGTCACCAGCAGATAAATTGTAAGATCTGTCCAAGTATCTTTTGCATGAGGAACAAAGTAGAGGCTTTAGACCCTAAAGACATATTCCAATGCATTAGAAACTACTTCAGTATCACAGAATCCCAACATTTGGATATGGGTTGGAAAGGACCTTAAAAGCTCATCTTGTTCTACCCCCTGCCATGGGCAGGGACACCTTCCACATGACCAGGCTGCTCCAAGCCCCATCCAACCTGGCCTTGGACATTTCCAGGGGTGGGAGGGGATCCCAGATTCTCTGGTTATATGTACAATAGGACACAACACATACTAGAAGATAATACTTTTATAGGAAATATTGCATCTGTTTCAAACCTAGCTGAAATACTCCTCAGCTCATATCTGAAATTCTCCTCAGGTGACAGAATGTAAAACATTCCTATCATCCAAATCAAGGAGTTAGTTGAATGACACCAAGAATTCACAGCAATTTGAACAGCACTGCATCCCAGAAGGTCTTTATAAACACAAAGTTATGTTTAGGTGCAGGGTTAAATTGTTGTTCCACAAACATTCATGAGGTTCTTTCCTCAGCATTTTTTCCAGAGTGAACTCGATTTTGACACCTAACAATCAAACTTGGTGTCTCTGTTTAGAAGGTAGAGTGAATCACAAGCAAGCACATGCTTTGTGCATCTCTTAACATTTCCAATACTTCAAGGTTAGGACAGAAATCCCAATGTGTCTGTTTTTATATAAAATCTTGGGACGTCAACTGAAATAGTTTTCTACAGACCAGGTGGAAGTACCTTGCTCTAACAAATGGTGTGCCTACAAACTTTGCCTGAGGTGGACACTAAGTCAGATTCAGAACTGCATTTTTCACCACAACCTTTGCAGAGGTTCACACTTGTTTCTTAACCTGATTAACACGCTCACTGTGCTATTTGTGTGACAGGCCCAATGAACGTTATAGATCTGGGGACAATGTGGACTCTCATCATCTTTTAACACTGCACTGGACCCAGACTGGGCACTCTAGACCCAGGCTGCAGTTTCTTTAAAAAGACTCACACCAATTAATTCACCACAGCTTCAGCCCTCACCTGGGTGACAAAGGAGACCTCCTGCCTAAGCCAATAGCACCAAGTATTCCAGAAGTGAGTCTCTCTTCAGCCAGCTGGCTCTGCCGGCCCTGGATGGACAGCAGGGTCCGGATGACAGATTCAATCAGAACAGGGTCATCTTGCTCCAGCTGCACCAAGGATAACTGCATGGCTTTATGCCACCAGAGAAACAGCTTTGCCTCCTCCTTTGCTGAGCTTTAGGTAAAATTTAAAGAAAAGCATAAGAGAAAATAAAAATTAAAGAGTCATATGCATAGGTTAAGAAGTTTATTTCCCTCCCCACCAGGTCCATGAAGAATTCACCTTGTTAATTAATAACAGCTAATTTTATCACATGAGGATAGCATAACTATACTACCCCACCAGTTATTATATTGCCATGATCCTACTGTTAGGGATTTGATCCACCAGCTAGCAGGTTTTATGGGCCTGTAACAGGACAAAGAACAGTGCTTCCTTTTAAGCTTTACAACTGGAAATAAATGATACTGCAGTCATAAGTGGATTAAAACTTGCTTAAGACTTGGCACAAAAGGAAAGAAGCTGTATCTCTACTCGTTTGCTCTTTTCTTTACTTACCAATATAACACTTTAGGAAGCACTGGATGTTGTTACCACAACAATTTAGATATTTAATATGATCCTTGAGAAAAGGAAACATTGAAGCTTTTTGTTGAGTACAGCCCAAAGTGAAGTTCCCCCTATGCTATTTTTAATCTTTCCTCAAACAGTTGGCAGTTTAAGTTAACAAGCTCAGATTTTCCACATAAAGCACCAGCACGAGTTTCCTGTATCAGATTATCTTCCCATTACTCCTCCCAGTAATTTCCCATCGCAGGCAATCTCAGATCTGATGTTTAAAGCAAGGTTTAATCTGCATTATATGGTGGCTTTGCTGTCTTCTTCATACCTTGGCAATGAGATTACTGCAGTACCTACCACAGTGAAAGTATTTTTTTCAATTTCAAGAAACAGTGAGAATATAGATTTTTCCAAATTGTTCTTTTACAGGAAATATGAACATTAGCAACATTAACATGGAAAAATAAAAATCAGGTTTGCCAAATCCCAGCAATTCCAGCAGCAACTCTAACTACACTCGTTACATAGATTAAACATTTTTATTTTGACCCCAAAACTATGCATCCTTTCCCCTCAGAACCCAGTTATCTAATATGTTCTACAGCAATACAGTTTGCTAACCCTAGGCATCCCATCAGATCCACTGGCTCCAGGTTTGGTTCAGAGATGCTGCATTGTCCCCATCCAGCAGCTTTCAACACCAGGTCTCTCACAGTGCCAGCCTGAACATTCAGCACACAACTCATCCCACCTTGTGGACACGCTGGGAAGTGGAACCCAGAATGATTCAAGGTTTGCTTTGAGTCGTTTTAACAGAGCACAAATCCAGGCTGCCATTGAAACCAAGCTTGTCTGACTGAAAAATGACTGAAACTCACTAATTTTCTAGCAGATTAAATTCCTTCCTCCATCTAACCACCACAACTACTTTCTGGTGGTAGTGCCACTACAGACCCTGTATTAGTAGATACAGAAGGACAGACCATTTCATTCAGCACTCTGTTGAAATTAACTTGATTAACCAGGGCTACCTAATTATACCAGCTATACAACTCTAAATAAACTTTATCTAAATAATAATAATCCAAAAGTCCAGGCACATTCAGAAGTTTCAAGTTCCATACCTGGGGTACACTTGCTCCAGCCATTTGCTGATGGTCAGCAGGATTTTCATTTCATTGGTAAGGGTTTGGTCAGTGTTCAGGCATTGCAGCAGGTAGACATAGAGGGTCAAGTAACTTCCTAAAGACAGGCACTCTTGCAAGAATTCTTCCATGGTTAGCTCAGGAACTTGGAGGGAAGCAAGTATAGGGCCCCAGCCTAACTCCCGGTGGTGAGGGGAATCTTTGAAGAAAGCAGAAGGAAAGAACAAAAAGCATGTGAGAAAGCAGCACTTGGTAAAACATAAGAACCAGGACTACTAGTTAAGAGAATCTCAACTGGTTTACACTGTTCCTCAGGTAATCAGCACGTCATGCAACTCTGATGGAGAGAACAGAAGAATTTCACTATCATAGGGCACCTCCTTGAGGTCAAGGTGAGATATTTTCCCAGTCAGGACTAAAATTTCAGCATTTTAGCAATGGAATTATAAGTATTTCCCCCAGGTGTACTAAAATCTTCCAAACAGTGAAAGAAATAAAAATGTAGTTCCACAAGAATTATGTAAACAGAAAAACGAAGAGAAGAAAAAAGAAAAAAAATCATGCACACTGCACTACCAGAGTTTTACCAAACCAGAATATTTTTTTCTTTAATCAGCCTACAGAACACTAGAGAAAGGGGAAAATGTCTTCCATTTTCTTGGGGTTATTTTTTTAAAGAAGTTCTCCACCTTAGCTGGAAAAATGGCAACAGTACACAGAGCAAATCGGTTTTCACAGTGATGGGTATGGATATTAAGAAAACACACAAGTAGAGCATTTATAATACCCAAACCACAATACCAGAATCCCAGAATGGTTTGGGTTGGAAGGGACATAAAAGACCATCTTATATTATCCCCTGCCATGGGCAGGGACACTTTCCACTACCCCAGGTTGCTTTAAGCCCCATCCAACCTGGCCTTGGGCACTTCCAGGGATGGAGAAGCCACAGCTTCTCTGGGAAACCTGTGGCAGGGCCTCATCACCCTGAAAGGGAAGAATTTCTCTCTCATCTACCCGTGTGACAGTGTGAAGCCATTTCCCCATGGCAGAGAGGCTGGAACAAGGTGATCTTTAATGACCCTTCCAACCCAAAGCAGTCGATAATTCCAGACAATTTGTGCTCAGCAGCATCCCAGACTGAGCAGAGGCTGTGAGACAGAGACAGGCTCCTACCATCGCTGAAGTAGGAAGTGATGCAGGCCTCGGTGGTCTCGGCCATGTGGCGCACGGAGGCCAGGCTGTGGCATGCAGCTGTGAGGAGGGGCATGGCCAGCAGCCCCTGCACCCTGCTGTCGATCCACCTGCGCAGGCTGCCCCGCAGAGACTCGGCCGTGGTGATGCTGGAGTTGTTGAGCATCATCAGCGTCTCCGTGAACAGGCTGCTGAGGGCCAGGTGACGCGTCTGCAGATCCATGTCTGCAAGTCAGAAACCACAGAACCCTTTCAGTGAAGAGACACTGGAACTCAGATTCAGCTTCACCAGCAGACTTTCTGTGGACACTGGGAAAAGCCTCTTCCTTGTTACACACCCATGGGCAGGAAGAGACACGATCCCTCACAACCATTTCTGTGGAGTACAGCGAGACACCCATTTTACCTGCACTCATAGTTTGACAGAGGAACCTCAAGACGGTACTAGTAATAAAAATGAGGTCTAGGTGATCTCACCACACAATCCTGGGTGTCTGGACACATTATACCACTATGGTACACCACCATACCTCTTCTACTTCAAGACATTTTCCCGGTTTCACAATTTAAAACCATTTCTGAGTCACAGAATCATAGAATATTAAGAGTTGGAAGGGACCTTAAATATCACCTAGGTTCCAACCCTCCTGCCGTAGGCAGGGACCTTCCACTAGATCAGGCTTCTCAAGGCCTCACCCAAAGTGGCCTGGAGCACTACCAGGGTTGAGGCATCCCCAGCTTGCCTGGACAACCTGTGCCAGTGTCTCACCACCCTCATAGCAAGAATTTCTTCTAAATACCTAACATAATCTTCCCCACTTCTAATTTGTACCCATTACTCTTAATTCGTCAGAACCAGGAGAATGGATTTGTGCCCGTTCTTCCCTTTAAAAAAGAGGTAAATGACAAGTAAAATAAAAATTAGAAAAAACCCGAAATCACCAGATGACAAAGAAATGAATTGCTTAAGCTCCTGTGAATCAGCCAGTTTGACTCACAAACATAACCCGTTTTTAATGTTGGTTCTGTCACTCTTGACAGCTCTGTAGGGCAAGATTCGTATTTTTGCTTTGTGCTAATATACCACTTACACATCACCAAAGCATCATGCCCTGCTGCCCATAAGGGAGACATGACAATAATGCAAATAATTAAATCATCACAGATGTTCCTCAATCCACTCAGCGGAATAAAGGATTTTGACAGCTTTAGAGTAATTTGCCATTTCCTCAACACAAACCTGGGGGATTAAAGATGACTACATCATCTAGCAACTTGGCCATTTCTTGCTCCAAAACTGCAAGGGTTATCTTTCCACTTTGTTCTAAGGTGCTGAGGAACTGAACCACCTGGCGAATATATGCTCGGCACTTCAGTGTTGCATCCTGTCAAACAAAATTAAAATCTATTAGGGGAAAAAAAAAAGTAAAATCATGGAGATGCCCCAAAACTAGTTCAACTCACAAGGTGGATGTGACTATCAGAAGATGCCCCAAAGCCTGCTGAGATCTTCAGGAGCTTCACGATCAGTTCAGCTCCAGCATCCTTAGCAAGGATAACAGAGGGAGGGTAGTGACTGTTGCAGTAGCTGATGATGCTTTCATAAGATGAAATGCCCACAAGCTGCCAAGGAAGGGAGCTGGTCTGTCCAAGAAGATTTATGAGTGGAGATTCCTGAAGATTTAAAGATATCAGTTTAAGCTACACCTTCTTTGCAGTTTTCAATTCATACGCACAGTACTCAATATTGTAAGGAAGATCTGGCTTCAGAATTTGAAGGAGATGGAGCTGAAAACCTACAGAAATAGATGACCTTAGGGAGTCTGTCTGAAAAGCAATTCCTTATTCAAGCACTAAGCTAACACACGTATTTCATCTCCTGCATTTGCAGAACTGTATTCAGACTGTTGCAGCAGCTCTAATCAAGTACAAAACTCTGTGAAAAATGATAAAATATGCCATGTAAACATGTAAAGACAGCTAGAAGGATATGGAAACCCTTCAAGGTAAAGTCACCTCAGTACAGGTTTAAAAGAGGCATTAAAATATTATTTTTAAATTATAAATTATTTTTAAAAATACATTAATGTAACTGTGAGAAACTGTGTCCCTCAATTTTTCATTTAGTGAGTCATCCACCAACGTGGGGAACTCCTCATGTGCTTATTCTCGTAAGTACCACCCTGAACAGCCCCACAGCTCACACAGGGAGTGCAAGTCAGCAGATGTAAAAGTCTCTCTGTCTATGAGCAGCTCCTACCTATTCTTAAACATCTGCAGTAAAAAAATAGTCCCCTGGGCACAGAGAAACACCAAATGGCATGGAGCTGTGTCAAAAGTTTTGACTGGAGATCAGGGCAAGGCTCTTCCTCCAGAGGATGCTGACACTGCCCAGGCTCCCCAGGGAATTAGCACAGCCCTGAGGCTGCCAGAGCTCCAGGAGCATTTGGACACTGTTCCAGGGATGCCCAGGGTGGGATTATTGGGGTGTCTGTGCAGGGCCAGGAGCTGGACTCAATGATTAATTCCAACTCAGGATATTCTATACCCTATTCTTTGTTTCTGCAGGTTCTACAATGAATAAATACTGGAATTGTGGTGACAATCCAGAACTAACCCAAATTACACTACTTCTACAGGAATGTGACACTTTACTCCTCAGGTTGCTCATGCCCTGGGACACAAGACTGAGAAAGTTTGAGATTTAGATCAAGGTGTCACAGGAGTGCTCTGGGAGGCAAAACCCTCCTGACAGTGTGCCAGTTTAACACACTGCTGGAGGGAAGGAAGAAATTCCTGAGGTTGAATCACACCATGTGCAGACAGCTATCTTCTGAAGATTGAGAAGCTTCTGATAAGCAAAGACATTCAGGTCAAAGCACATGAACTCTGGTAATTTTCCTAAACTGAAATACAATGATGGTCAAAGGCTGCTGGTGGCATCTCGGTGCAGCATCTTGTAATGCCTCAGAGGAAATGGAGTGCAGAAGAAACTGCACATGGAAGAAAGCTGACAGATGTGAAATGGGACTTCTTGAAGATGATCAAGACCCTCTGAAGAGCCCTCCAGAAGCAATGAACTGCACTTAGTCACATCTCATACCCTTTTTAGTAAAGGATTATTTTTCTTTTAAGAGATGGGTATGAACCGTCACAAAAATTACCTCTTCGCTTATAAGCTGTTCCTCCTTTGCCAACAGGACCATCATATACAGCAAACAGACAATCATGCTGTGAGTCTGAGGGTGAGGGTTGGGATTCCAGGCATCAGAGAGGACACTGACCCAGTTTACTTCACATAAAACATAACCCAAGAACAAGAAACAACTCTTGGGGCTGCCTCTTTCAATCTAGGAAGGAGAAAGAGAAAAAGACAGGTGCATAAAACAATGTAGGATATAAGTAGTTTTACAGTTTCCAGATCCTTAGCCAACTGTAAATCTACAGCAGTATTTTAGGTCAGCAGAGGAGTAGACAAATGTCTTTTCTCCATCATTTGGTTCCCCCACTTGCAGCTTTCCTTTGTCTGAGGTGACTTGGAAATGAGAACAACATGACAATAGCAAAATACATTAAATCTAACTATACATATATACATAATACATATGCAATAAATAAGACATTCTGGCAGATCAACAAAGAGGGAGCTGTACAGCTCCCCACAACTTTGTCTAAGACTCGGAATCACTCCTTTCCAAAATCCATCACAAATTGGGCAGCTGTGAATGCTGAAAACAAACTTTAAAAACCTACTTGCTAAAAGAACTGTCTCCTGCTCTCCAGCTATTTTCAGGGGCAGCACTGACTATGAACTTAATTCAACAGATGCCACAAACTCACTTTAAAGAACTCTTCCATAAGCATCTGGTCTGGATGCATTTCCTTCCATGGAAGCTTTCTGAATTCAGTGTGGAAAGCATAGAGAATAAACTCTGGCATTTTGGGGGCTGTGCAACACTCACAGTAATGCATTAGGTGTAACCAGAGAGCCCCATGGTGGCTTGGCAACAGCTTTTCTAGAATCAAAGAAAATAGCTGAATTAAGAACAGAAAAAAAATTCAGATAAAACTTAATTTCAGAAGAAAGTCTATTTTTGAAGATGAAAAACTTGTAAGTTACACTAAAATACACTCAAAGAAAAAAATTGCACACTGAACTTTTGGGTTTTTTTCCTCCAAATCAAAAAGTAGGGAGAGTTAGGATTTGATGCTCACCTTTGAAGCTCTCATGCAAGAGCTTGATGCAATCTGCAAACAAACAGACCACAGTGGAGGCTACAGGAGTGTCACTCTCCAACCAAGGGTAGCAGGGCTGGCTACTGAAAAGGAGCACAACACAAATTTCAGTGTTCAGTTACCTGAGCATAAACATTTGCAATTTAAATATTCTAAAGCAGTGAAGTACAAGTGTCAGCAATCCTCCCAATTTCAGCTCTTTGGGACACTCCTTCCTTAGAAGAGCTGCATACTTCACTATGCCACTGAAGATCCACTGAGTAAGCAGAAATTACTTGTTTGCTTTTTCAAAATGGAGTTGAAACAACAGAGTTTCTCAATGACCTTATTCACCAGCTGCAGACAACATTCTAACTTCAGTGCTGAAGGTGCACTCAATTCCAAAAGCTTTTAATTTTGAAAGAAAGCAAAATCTGAATGTACAGTAGCATAACTAACTTTTCATGAGAAAACAGAGGTACACAAGGCACAACATGAACTGTGCACGTGAATGAATGCTGTGAATGAATGATGTGAATCATCAAAGCATTAATTTAGCCTAAAGTTTCTTTATACACCATTGGCATTTTGGGTTGTGTATGTTTGGCTTTCTTGTTTTCTTTTAAACAGGTATTATAGATATTATGGAAGCTAAAAAGAGAAAATCCAAAATTCAAGTTTCAGTGAAATTCTTCAAATAATCAAGCTCTGCTCATATTATTACAAGATCTTTCTCATTCTAAAATAATTATTCTATCCAAACCTTGGAAAATTTGATGTAGGTCATAAATTAGTTCTGTAATTATTAAGGAAATGACAAAGTGAGAACTATTTAAATGGAAGTCAAGACAGTCACAAATTATTAAAAACTAGGTAATAATGAAAGCCATTCTTACAGGACTAAAGTCCCTACTTTAGCAAAAATTCATTTAATTTTAAAATTCAATATATACCTTGCATCCTCTTTCTCCAAGACCAGTATCCATGGTTTAAAGAGTCCAGCAATGACTGAATACAAGGACTGCAATGCTAAAAGGAAACAAAACAAAGTTGCTTTTTTCCTTCAAATCAAACACTTTTCTAAATTTGCATATAATATCCTTTTCTCATTCTAACATTCACAGTATTATAGAATAATAAAGATTGGAAAAGACCTCTAAGGATCATTGAGTCCAAATCTTCAATCAGTTCCTTCTCATCAAATAAAAATTTAAAATACAATATGCTTAATAATAACTCTAGTTAACAACAGGGCAGTTTTAATTACCACCATAAGCAATTTGCTTTGTTAAGATGTTTTATTAGTATAACTTTAATAGCACACTAGAGATTGTGGGGGCAATGATGATTCACACTTTAAACCTCCACATATTAAAATGTGTTAATTAAAATTTAAATTTAAATTAATTAAAAATTAAAGCAAATTTTCTCCAGATCTAAATCATGCATGACGAAATTCAGTAGTTTCTCCTTCCAAACCTCTGCTCAGTGCAAAAGACTCCATTTTTCTTGAAGAAAGTACAGTCGCTTCATAAAATAATTTTGAAGCAAGTTCAAATACAAAAAGCTTCCTTTCAGATTATAAAGCATAAAGTCCTACACGGCTATAAAGTAGCAGCAACATTTCCTATCTGTGTTTTAATATTATCATTATTGCACAAATGCAAAGAAGATTTTAGTGTATATTTAAATGGCCCTTAACAGCGGGAATTAGAAAAATCAGGTGTCGGTACTTAAGTAATTTGCTTTTAAGACACATTACCTGCTAAAATTCTGCTACTGCCAACAGGCTCTTGGGCTAAATTAGCAACTTCAGTGTCAATCAGTCGTTTAATGAGATACTTCAGGAATGTGTTCACTTCAGCCACATAAGGAGTCCATTTTGAAAACAAGCCAAAAGTCCTGAAGTCCACCGAGGCCAGTCGGAGTTTGCAGAAGGACGTAGAAAGCCACTCTACTGTCTCTCTGACCTGTAAAAAGAATGAAGCTATTAATCAGCTGCAGAAAGACTGCACAGCAGTGTTACCTGTCACTAGAGGGCATCTGTTTCACCTGAAAAACATCAATCAACCCAAGAGGCACCCACCTGCTCTGTGGAGAGGAGAGATTTTGCAGCATCCCTCACCACAGGACCTTCAGCAGAATCACTTTTATTGAAACTGCCCTGCTCAGTCACTGCTGAATCACATCCCAAAGCTTGAAGTGATGCCTTCCAACAGTCAGGGCTTAGGAGCTGCTCTGATGAGCCTTAGGAGAAAGAAAGGAATGCATTTGTGAAAATCAGAGAGATGTTAGTCCCTTTATCCAAGTAAGTCAGAAGAGGTTGAAATTAGAGCTTCCTGCTACATGAAAAATTAGGTAACATGGGAGTTTGAAAGCCCCAAGTTTAAAGGTGAGAGATTACCTATAGTTTGCAAATGTAATCAACATTTCCTTTTGGCATCTACACGTTTCTCTTCTTAGACAGCTTCCCAGGAACTTTGTACATCCCTTACTGCAAATACACATTAAGAGACAGCTGCTACCACAGCAGACATGGTTTGACAAAGAGAAATACTTTTGTTCTCATTTGAGGGGCCCATCAGAATATCGGTGGCATCAAATGTCAACCAGGACATTTTCAGCAGATTTCAGTGTCAGTTACACGTCCTGATAATTCCAGCTCTCTGCCTGATATTGAAGTGTAATCAAAAACAACGGTTCTGCATTACAGACCATGATGATATAACCACCATTAATAGGCACTTCCATTAACAGAAGACTCTCCTCCATCCTTCTCCTGTTACATGGGCTGAAAAATCTATTGTCACTGATGTGTGCCTTGACCCACAGAAGAGCTACAATATGTCTAACAAAAACCTATCACTTAGGAAGACACATAAAAATGCCCTAGGTAGAAACCTAAGGAAGTGTAAATCATTCTGCAGTATAACTTTGTTGCACAGAGTTCATATTTTTAAACCAGAATAGTTCTACACAAAGGCTTAGGATGCATCACCTCAGATACTCACTCTGCACAAACAGCCTTAAGAAATCACTGTAATGGTCAGGGAACTGATACTGGAGAAGGTTAGTCCAATGCTTGCAGAAGATACTAAATGGCATCAAAATATCTTCTTCAGGTTCCAGGCCACATGCATTGAGAGCCAAGTGAATGGACTCCAGGAGCTGGGTGCGCTCTGAGAGAGGTGGCTTGGCCACATTCAGCCACTGTGTGAGGTCGAACTACAACAGAGCACAGAAAGCACTTGTAAGCAGGAGATTCAACACCTTTACAAGGAGAAGTCACCACGGAAATTAAATCATGGCATTTTTATGTATTTAAGAAAAACCTCATGAATTTGCACGTCTTTAGTCCTAACTCCATACATCACTCTCTAAAGACTATGATTCAGCATACTGCAGAAGCCTCTAGATCTGTGAAACAGCCCTTGGCAGAGGGGCTCAGATTCATGAAGGTGTTTCTGAGTTTGCACACAAGCATTAAACTGGACTGATGCCCACTGTCCATACATTTTCAGATGGAGGAGCGAAGCTTTCGTAGTGTCTGGAGCACCTGCTCGGACCTTGGTCAGCAGGGAAAACACTGACCACTGCCACCATGGACAGCTCAGAGTCCTGCCCAGGACAGACTGCCTGCTGCTGTCCCCCTGTAACTAAAGAGGAGAATCAGAGCAATATCAGTGTTACACTAATTTCTCCACTAAAGAGGAGAATCAGAGCAGTATCAAAGTGTTACACTAATTTCTCCACTGGCAGTATAACGAGTTAGAGGAGATGTGCCAATCACTTGCAGTTACCTTACTCTGTTTTAAGACATGCAGGAAGGACAAGGGTGCCAAACAGAGCCGGAAAATGCAGACACTGTCCCAAATTTTGTTTTGATAGATACCTGGCATTCACTAGCTATTGTGATTAATGTCTTTGCAGATATACCAGGCAGAAGAAGTCATTGAGAGATGGTTTTAATTTCAGCAGTAAGCCCTAGGAAGCACATACCAATACTATCTGGGCTAGAAAAGGCTACTTAAGCTATATGCTTTTGACTCCAGCCCCTCTTGAGCTTAAATGCAACACTTACCATTCAGTATGACCAACACAGCTCTACAGAACCTGTCAATGCTATTTTAGAGCACAAGATTTGCACCTCTTTAAGCTAAGGACATGGTCTTCAGGCAAAGAACACCCATGGACCAGACTTTACCTTTGTCAGCAGCATGAAGACAACATCACTGTTATCCTCACTCAGAAAGGCCACAACTTTTTCGTATAAAGCCACAAATTCACTGGGAGAGGCAACAGGAGTGAAGTAAGGAGAAAGGAGAGTACAGAGCCTCCGATTCTGCAGGATCGTCTGGAGCAGACGCTTGCACTCTGATTTGGTCCCACTGATGAACACCTGAGAAAAGTGGCAGTGGTGGAAAAAATAACACCCAAATATCAGTCAGCTGGAAAATACACCTCTTAAGCTTGTTGAGACACCCACAGTTTTGGTCCTTTTATAAGAAGGTAAGTTTTTTCTCAAAAACAAAAGGCTGAGATTGTAAGATTAGCATCAGCTAAATGCTGTTCTTCCACAAGATTTAACACAAAACAAACATGCCTTCCTAGCTCACTTTAGACCAGCATTTGTGATAATATATGTTGTCTAAAAATACCTAGAAAAAACATTTTTTTCTGATGGAATAGTGTAAGAAAATGAATCATGATTTCACCAGCTCTGCTTGATAATAGGAAAAATTTAACGGAGTTACAGCTGTGAAGAACTTCTCAGCACTTCAGCTGTTAGAGGTGCTCAAGGACACCTGAACATGGAAATAAACTATATCTAAAACAGAAGTATCTGGACCTAAAGCAGAGGCTAAGGATTTTTCTCAGAGCACAAACACAGCAAACATTACCACTACAAACAAGGACTAGACTGCTCTACCAGCAAACTTCTGATATAACTCACTACACAGAGAACACTGCAAGGTTGTAGAAGAAAGTTGCCTAAATACAGAGGTTGATAAAATGTGAATCAACCAGAAAATGGCAGGTAAAAGCAAAGTCTATGCTGAAACACACTTTTATTAACTGAAAATATCCAAACTTTAGTTACCTGCCCAAAACTCCAGCACTTAACACAATGACAATTTATTAACACTAAGCAGAAGCACCTCAGAGCAAAAGCTTTTATTTTGCTTAAATCCAAGCTTCACCTCTTTTAAAGACTGTGAATATTACACATTTAGATGAAGACAAAATGGGATAGAAGTTTAGAAATTAACTTTAAGGCTTTTGAATGTGTTTAGGACCACCTCCCCACCCCTCCATTAACAGCAGTGAAATTGGAATAAAAATAAGCACCAAAAATCAGATTCGAAAAATTTAGAAAATATTTTCATATTCAAGAAATAAACTCACTTGGCCCAGAATCTCAATGCAGGACGTGAAGAACTGCCTCGTGGGAGGATTTCGTTGAGTTTCATCACACACATACTCCACCAATGTGAAAAACAAACCAATTCCAACTTTCTTGATTGCAGGCATAGGCTGCACCTTGTAGATATTTATCAGAGCCCTAAAAAAATTAAGTTAACAAGGCAAATTAAATTTACATGTAGAAAATAACCTGTGACAATAAGGAAAGGTTTCTTGCCAATGTATAGCCTTGAGATGAGTATTTATGATACCCCCTCCCTGAGTATCCCCCTCCTTCTCATACACAGACTAAAAAGTCACAGTTTTAGCTCATGTAATTTTGCTGCCTGAAATGGATACTTCCAAACCTTAGAAAGTCTCCATAATCAGAGTCAGAAAGTGAACACTGAAAGATCTCCAAAACACAGTTCCAATGGATTATTTATCCCTTTAATCATGTAATTCTCATATTCTGATGGCATCTCAACTGTCTTCAGAACTGTATTTCAAGAAAAAATACCTAATTTTATTTCACAACTCAACAACAAGCTCAACAATAAAAAATTAAAACAGAATCAATCTTTTCTTGTGTATTGCCAAGTAAATGTTTATTGATATTAAACCCCTGTCTTCACTAAGTCTCAATTAAAACAGGTGAAGAAGATGCAATTCCACAAATGTAAATCCCAAGAACCAGCTCATCCACATAATTTTTCAGATTAATAATCAAGAATGAACAAGTAGAAGCAGAACATAATTCCTTTTAATTGTACAAACATTACACTCCACAGTAAACCAGCTACACTAAGAGAATCCCACCAGAAATCTGGAAGATTGAGGATGAAGTTGCAAAAGTGGACCTCTGGGATGAACTGTAAAAGGGCTTCAAGTGAGGAAGAGAGTTTTTGATGACCCCATTTTATTCACACACACTCCCCCTAAAAGTGGTATTATCTAACCCGCTTCCACTGCACCATTTTGTTTCACATGCTGAAAAACTACCTCAAATTATAGCACTCTATGAAAGATTTATGTCCTGCACTGTAACAGAAAAACCAATCGTCATATTCAAATCATGTAATTTAGCCTATGGCTGAGACAGCTGTGATACAAGTTTGCCACTTCCTAAAGTTTAGAACAGCATCCTTGTCTTCACTCAGTGTCCTTTTGCAGGATTAGGAGGACTATTATAATGCACAGAACAATAAAAAGAAGTAGAAAACAAAAAACAGAAATACAACACAATACTGGGTGCCCTGCTGAGCCTGAGTAAGCCTCTGATAATTACTGTGTCACAAACACAAAGGTTTCAGGATTCCAGCTCTCTTGTTGGCCTGAGATGATGAGCACAAGGAAAAACACATGAACAGGTTCCACATTTTAGCTCTTAACATACCAAAATGGAAACACAAACACCACTACCCAGAGCAGCATCTGAACAACCTACGTTATGAAATTCTCCACGTGTACAGCTGCTTCCACAACACCCAGGGAAGGTGGCTTCATGGCTTCTGCTTGCAGCTGTCTCACTTCTTTACGCAAAGCGTGAAGCTGCTGGCTCACTGCTTCGTTTTTGTGCTTCCCTTCAAACTAAATGACAAAAAGACACACATTTGTTTCAGAATTAACATGGTTTTGCTAAAACTCTTCCATGTTGCTGCTATTTCTAAAAACAAAGCAGCTGGCTTTCCCCCTGAGAGTTTTGATCAGATTTAGTACATGATGTCCACGCACACATCCTTGGTCATGTTCCTAATTAATTATCACATACACTAATAGAATTCATGTCTTTTATCTAAGGTTTTTAATCCACAAGGACTGAAACTTAGAGGGGATCAAAAAATTAATTTACTAAGCAACATGGGAGTATTCCCATAAACATTTCTATGCTTCTATTCCTATCAGCAAGCAAATTCCCACATCTATACACTAAGAAGCAGTTTAGAACAGATGCCACAAGCAGAAGAAATTATGCAACAATTTATTCTTCAACAGTTGATATGCTTCTCCCTTTTGAGTATTACAGGAGGTGTTTCAGATCACTAATATGTCTGTGGATTTATTTGGTCAAATGCTACCACTTTTATAATACTATAATAAACCATTTCACACTCATCCTCTATGTCCAACTGCCCCACAAGGGGGGTGATGCCAAGCCTCTAACCTGTATGGTGAGCTGAGCTGCTCCCTGGCAGTCTTTATTTGAAGTTCCCCGGCATTCCAGGTGGAGGGTGATCTGCTCCTCCCTGTTGACATACAGCTTAGGCACCGTGTCCAGGATCTCACTGTTCAGAGCAACATGCTGAGACTCCCAGAGAGCTGCAGTTCTGAAAGGCATTTATTAATGATATAACCAAAATCTTTCCTGAAAACAACAATGCTAAGAATTTTTAAGAGAGGAGGCTTCAATTCAGTGTGCTGCACAAAGACTCATGACACTTTACTGGAAAACATAAAAGGTTATTAAATTAAATTGAGCTGAAACTTCAAAGTAATAGCACTTCAAAGTAATAAAAAACAGGTTCATAAGAACAAAACTGTTCAATTATGTGTGAGTTCTTTTGAATTACTTGATATGACAATCTGGAAGGAAACTAAACAGAATAATCTCTGTAGAAAATGCAATTTTCTACCAGACCAAAAAAAAAAAAAAAAAAAAATCTGTGCACAATGATTCAGTCAAAAGTGAAAAAATAAATAAAATAAAAAAAACAAAACAGAAAAAAGAGAAGCCACCTAAAATTGGTACTGGAATTATTTAGACACAGCCTCTAGTGGGCTTAGTAGTTTTTGTTCTGGTTTATAATATTGTTATTAAATGACTGTGTTGGATAAGAACAGCTATAGATTGACCAGTTGTGATAAAAAAAAAAAAAATACAGCTGAATTATCAGAGTTGGAATATTAAAAAAGAGAAAGTCTCGTTCATTCTCAAAGCTAGCAGAACCAGAAATCAGATTTCTCACCTGGGTGCTTCACATTGCAACTACTACCTCTGTGCAAAAAGGTTAAATAACTCATTGTCAACAAATCTAGCCTAAAAGAAGGCTTTATTTCAGGAAATGAGCCAAATGAGAAAATAAGATGCAATCTAAAGTCAATAGATAAGACTTGTGCACTCTTATGTCAGTTGAAGAAATAGAATAACCCGATAAACCAGAAGAAAGAGAAAACAAATGGGACAAGAAGAAGGAATCAAGTACTGACAGTTCTGTGCTAACACCACAAATAAGGTTGCTGAGAAGGACATCTTTAGGAAGAAACTGTTCCCTGGGAGGGTGGGCAGGCCCTGGCACAGGGTGCCCAGAGCAGCTGGGGCTGGCCCTGGATCCCTGCAGTGTCCAAGGCCAGGCTGGACAGGGCTGGGAGCAGCCTGGGATAGTGTGGAAGGTGTCCCTGCCCACGGCAACAGGTAGGATGGGGTGGGCTTCAGGGTACCTCCCAACCCAACCCATTCTGTCTCCATGATCATTTAAAGGCATTGCTGGACACACAGGAGCACAGAAATGACTCACTTGGCGTGTTGCTGCAAGATGTTCAGGTCCTTGCGCATGAGCTGGATCGCGTCTTTCTGACTCACGAGAGTGGCAGAGGAGATCACTGGCACAGGGGCTTTCATTGTCTGCAGAGGCAGAGGGGGCTTGGGAGTGTCAAGCTTCTTCAAATTATTCATAATCCTCACTTTGGCTGCAAAAAAAATTTTAAAAGAGCAGAAGTGAGTTTGGTCAGTAAGAAAAGTTTAGGAGAAACTGAACAAAAATATTAATTTTTTTGCATGAAGCATTTTTAACCACAGAGAAATATTTCTCGGGTTTCCCCCTTAAAAAAAAAAAAAAAAAAAAAAAAGCACTCAACTAATCTTCTTATTTTTGTCAAACTTTATTTCACACAGCTAATTTTCATGACCAGCTCTTTTATCACACAAAGATTAGGATCAAAAGACTCGCTGGTCTCCTTGTTTTCCCTAAACACTCCTATCTTCCAGCTTTCTTGTCACTCCATTTATTTCATTCATCTGACATAGCACCCAGACAAAATTCTAAGCAAAATTCATCTTCCTTTCCCTACAACTCATCCTCACCTCCAGTCTTGTCAGTGTCAATTCCTTCTCAGAGCACAGTCTCTCTCTGTCAGCCCTCTCCTCCTGATTTCCATCCAGTTTCTTTGTCCAGTGTAAATTCACCTATGAAACTATTCCCTTCTATTCCCTCACTCCTTCCTCTTCTTTGGATCAGCCCCAAATCCAATCCCACCACATCCTTCATGTACCAGCTGTGACTATCACCCCTTCTGTGCTAGAACAACCCTTTCACTATGCCAAAATTCCAGGGAAACACACGGGGAGAAACAACACAAAACAAAAAACAAGCAAATTAAACTAAACTAAAATAAAAACAGAGAAAATATGTTTTCAGGTACAGTTGGTTTTACCTTTGCTTGCACCTCTCTCTCTAAATTTTGGAAAAATGTCTGGAGCACTCTGTGCAGAGGAATTTCTGGGGAGCTCACCCATGACACCCTAGCTCTGCTATGTGACATGGAAAACTTGAACAAAAAACATCAGTTAGCCTCTCACATAAAAATCTTAGTGAAAAAGCCATGACAACTTCATGGAAAATATTGAACCCACAGAAAACAAACAGTATTAATATCTTTACTGACAAGCATCATCAAGCTCCTAAAGAAACCAGGGCTTTGACATTCCAGTAATTCCTAAAGGTGCTGTTTCCTTAATAGTATTTTTATCTCTTACCTGACAAAGGGTTGGTGAAATCTGTTTTCCCTGCAGAAGCACAGGTTGTATGTGATTCAAGCTGAACCTGCAGCCAAAGGTTCAGAGCCTCCTGAAACTCATGGTGTATGAGTTCCACATTGACATACTCCATCCACAGATCCTGAAGCACAAAAGAATTAAATTACCATTCCTGTTTTGGTCATCGCCATGGGCTGTCCACCCATCCTGGTAGCTGAGGAACTAAAGTAAGTATATAAAAAATATATCCAGCAGTTTTAAGTCATAAGGAATTTATTATTAAGAGCAAAAAATCTAAACTGCAGAAAAACACTGAACTGTTTTTATTATATATATATGTGGAGGCTAGCTTTAGAGCAAGCTGCAGGCCCCATGGCCTGCCAGCCCTGCCTGAGAGCTAGCCTGGGAATTTCATGGGAGGATTCAAAACAATCCTCAAAGACAGAAAACAGCCTGCAGGTGCTGTTTGTCTGTTCCCGTGTTTTCCTTGCAGGAGAAAGTCAGGGGATGGTGAACCCCACTGACCAATGATGGTAATGTAGTACTTTACTAACCAATAAGAGTTTCCTTTCTGTACTTTCCACGAACTAGTCTATATAACATGGCTGTAGCAATAAACTAGAGATCCTCTCCTGTTCTGACTCCCTTGAGAGTCGTGTCGTTCTTCCCGCTGTTCCCAATTAGAACGACATATATAGATATCTACTGAAAAGCATTTCTGACACTTAGAGATGAAACCTGGTATAACTTCTAACACATAAGAGACAAAAGGAAAGACAGATTATTAAAAATCTGCTCCTAAAGAGGGAACACAAGAGACCAAGATAGTCTAAAACATCATGGCATGATTAACTGCAGCCAGGCTAAAGCAGGCTGTATTTCAAGCAGTCATATACACTGGAAGGGTGAAAACAAGCAAGCATAAGGAAATATCCTTCCAAAATCTCTTCTCCTGCAGGGTTTTGCTTATACTAAGTCTTTAGGCTTGAAGAATAGAATAATGCACACTCACTAACTTGTATTTGAACCTGATATTTTATAGACTACCAACACAAGCAGGTTTTGGCTTCTAGTCTTTTGTTATTTAAAGCTGCAACTTAAATAATCCTCTAATACTAACTTAGAACATAAATAGAATTACAGAGCAGCACAGAAAAAAAAAATGTGTTGCAAGAAATGACAGATATGCAGGGAATCTACATCTGAGTCCTCTTTCAAACATAAAGGAAGGCAGTTCAGAATAGCACAGGATTTTAGGAAAAAAGTTAGAGCCATGAAGGTATCATACAGGCTGTATGCATATTAAAGATCAGTAACACAACTCTCTCACTGATTTCAATGACTTATTTTAGAAAGTGGACTTTAGATTTCAGATTGTCAGTGTTATTAGAACCCACCTGTTGATTCTGCATGACTTTAGCAAGTCTGTGTGCATCATACTGCTTTGGTAAAGAGGGAATGTACGTATCTCCTTTCTGGAAACTCTCTTCTTCCAACCACAAAATTAAAACATTACAAAGCCTGAGGGAAAAAAAAAAAAAAGAAAAAAAAAAGGAAAAGAAAAATCAGTGTGAATTTGATTGTTAGAAAGGTTAATCTAAGGTTAGAATTAGGGCAACAAATAATGCTACAAGGTGGCATAGTTGAAAAAAGATATTTCAAGTGCTTTTTCACTCATTTACTGTCAAGTTAAAGACAGTAGTGGAAAGAAGATACTTAGAAAAATATGAAGGGCAGCAACAAAGAGTAAGAGGACAAAGTCTGAAGAGGAAAACATTTATGCAAACTAGCATAAGACCCAGGACCGGAACAGTCTCTTATGTCAGAAATTATCACCACAATCCTATTCAAAAGACCAAAGGAATTAACAGAGTACACATGAGCAAGTCTGGCTTCTCACCCCACAACCTCTCTGCTCAAAAATGTCATGCCTGAGTTAAGTCACATCTTTTAATTTCTCTTCAGAGTCTCATCCATGGCTAGTTCATTCTCATTTCCTCCTTTGTTAAAACTTTAACATAAGTACACCATTTTTTCAGCTGACATCATTGACCGACTGCTACCATTTTCACAGTCACACCATCCAAGCCTTCCTGACAAGGAAGCACTAGAATGCCATTAAATCTTCACACTGTGGTATTAAATATCACTAGCAAACTCCTGCTTCCTTCATCAGTGTCATTGGTGAAAAAATGGAAGTAGACCAATTCCAAGAATCAGCCCCTATAAACCCTACCAATAATTTCCCTCCTGTCTAGGAAACTAGACAGGTCATTAAACTTCCTGAGTGTAAGATTTATTTGGGCGTAGAGCAGTCCGGTTTTCTGTTGGAGTGGGGAACTTATTTGAAATGAATCACTGAAAATATTAATCAAGCTCACCCGGTGAGCATCTCTGGATTATTTTTCACAGACAACCAAGTGGGATTTATAAACTCCCTTGTTTGTTTGTACAATAACTACTGACTGCTGAGGAGAGCACTGAGCAGGAGCTCGGATTCCACACATCCAGGGTTCCTGAACAAGAGACTCTTTTCAAATATTTCAAATAATCCTTCCAACTATTTCCTTGCAATACTCACATAATTCCTCACGTTTAGTATACATGAGATATTGATATCTCTTAGGAGCTACTATCTCTCACAAAAGTGGGCATTCACCAACTGAGTAACAGTGAGTGTGACAGTGTCCCCCTCCTTAGCCTGCTCCAAGACAAAAAGGGCAAGGTGGCAAGGTTTTGGTAAGCAGATTTACCATTTTTCAGGTGGCATAGAACACACTTGGCAGAGCTCACCTTTAGGTTGCTAACCAAACAAACTGCACTGAACCATGTGCTGAAGTCCACAGTACATTCCCTGATGAAATAATCTGACTCAGACATAAATTCAGGCCCTGGTCTGTAACAAACATATATACACACCAAGGAGCCTTTTACAGTTGTAGCTAGTGATGGACATAAAAGTAGCAGATATGCCTAAATACTGAATATTTTTCCAGCATCGGGCTACCATTCATTTAGAAGTAAAGCTTTTCCCCTAAAGGGTGTGACAAACCTATCAACAATGTTTTATGTTTAGTAGTAAAAGCAGCCACCTCTCAAACTAAACAAGTTCCTTATGCAGAGGAATGGATTTGAGCCCAGCCATGCACCTGGGGACAAGGGTTAGTGGTGGCCTTGACAGTGCTGGGTTAAGTGCTGGACTTGATGATCTTGGAAGGCTTTGTCAAACTGAATGGTTCTATGATTTTATGCTTGTAATAAGTGTCTGCAGTACATCTAAGGTGACATCCCAGCTACAACTGTGCTGGAGCAGCTACTCAGGCTGAACGTGGAACTGGGAGGCATTTTTTTACCTGACGAGTTCCTTATGCAGCTCAGGTGAAGTCAGGTAATCAGGTGAGCAGCTGGCCTTCTCTGGTGACCTGTCACTGCTCTCAGGACTCTCCACTCTCAGTGCTTTACTGGCAGCATGGTGGAAGTCTGCCACCTCTGTCAGCCGCTTCTTCATCTCATTTAGCAAGTTAACATGAGCTGCACTCTGAAAAAAGCGTCTTCCAATACAGCCATCTACAGGTAATCTAAAAATGAGCAAAAAAGCATAACTAAGTCTTGCTGCAAATGCCAAATCAGTATTTCTGCAGATAAAATGGCTCACCAGAGAAGCTGCTGGTACCCACTGATTTCAGGAGCAGTCAGTGTAACACACTGACTCTAATTTGCTGTGCACTTAATTAGCACTTGCTAATCTGCTGGAGCAGGTCAGACTCACCCATACTGTGGTCCTGGTCGGTGAAGGTACAGGAGGAAGAATTTCTGCCAGATGAGTGGCATGAGAGGGTGGTCTGCAGGGGTGGCAAGGGCCTGGTGAGCCCAGCGGTAAATCATGAGCCTCTGAAGGGAAGGGACGATGGGCAGCTTCAGCTGGGTCTGGGCTTTCTGCAGAAACATTTCCAGACAAGTGTGGTGCTGTAACAGGCTGTCACAGGTTAACTGAGCAGATTAACACAGCGTGAACACTTGGTAATTACAGAGGAGAAAACTCAGGAAGCAGTCACACATCTGCCTTGAAGGATGAGCTGCCCATCTCACAGTTATGCTGGAGAGCAGACCTACATCTCTGATGCTTACAAAACCCCAGCATGATGGCTCACCATATGGGCCACTGGTGTTAATTACAGTTAATTAATGTTCTTCCTCACAGAAGTAAATGTTTAGCTTTTTCCACATTACATTTAATACAGCTCTAGTGAAAATTCGAAACACAAAGTATAACTAATGTGAAGAAAGTACACAGAAACAAAAGCAGAACAAAAAAAAAAGCAACCTATGAATAGCAGCGTCCCATTCTAACACCACCAGACCCACTAAATAGTTAAACAGTCCCACTCCAAGCTCCCCTGGACTGTGCCTGAAGCAGGGAAATGGGAGGCTTTTCTGAGTTCCCACAACTGGGAGCAGACCCTGGCACTCCCTCATCCCCTAGCCCAGACCTCTGGCATCCTTTTCCACACATTGCCCACACTCTTTTTGTCTTTCAGCCAAATCAAGACATGCAAGCCAAAGAACAAGTTCTCCAGACTAGCTCCAAGGATGCAAGACATGTACATGACACAGCCCAAGCAAACCTGTTCTCACAGAACCACTTCCTTCACTGAAACACACTGAAACTGCTGAGATGAAGGATGGGCCAAAAGTTACACTTTGTGAATGGACAGCTTTGGTTTCCACTTGCTTCACTCCAGAATTTCCAACTGAATTTGGGCAAAGAAGCTGGAAAATGCTGCAAATGTGGCCCAAAGTACAGCTGATTAAGTGCCTTTTTAAAGGAGAGACCTAACTAGTTTTGAAAGCCTTGGAAAATAATTCAGAAAACAGAGAAAAGTAAAGGCCAGTCTTCTGCACAATTCAGGTTGAGAAATCATCTGTTTGAAATACAGACACATTTTCCCACTTGGAAAATAAGCACTCCCCATATCAAGGGTATGGAATAAATCTGCTGAAGGTTGTGAGGCATTTAGATGACCCAGAAGATCATGCAAAAGCACAAGTTAGTTTTCTACAAATATTGCTATAGTAAAACCAAGTATTTCCAGCTTTTAAATGTACAGAACTCAAATATACTCAAAATGTAACAGGAAATTTTCTTGCAGTATATTTTCTCATGCACAGCCAGGCACAGCATTATTTATGCATTTATCCTGGTAAGAAAGTAGTACATAAGAGAAAAACTAAATGATAAAAGGGAACACTTTTCTCCAGCATTTCTTTCTAATAAATAAAAAGGGATGACCAGTTCTCTCACCTTCAAAGCTTGGTCAGGAGTTAAAGCATTGATAACCAGCTCCCCCTCCACAACTCTGCGAAGCTGTGAATCTTCCTCAAATATTGACTCCATATTTAACACTGTCCATGCAAACCAGACCTAGACAACACAGAAATGACAGAAATACTTGTAACAAAATGGCACAGGGCAGGATTAGGAAGCTTGATGATTCCTCTAAGAGGAACAACTGTTTGACAGATTCTCATTGCAAAAAGCAGTGTCACATCTCAACAACAAATTAATCCTTAAATTCAAATTTCCCCTTTGTACAGTCTTGGGAAAGAAGGGGAAAAGGAGACATAACTGACAGAATTACCCAGAGAGCTCTGGAGGAAACAACCTCAAACTCAATAAAATAAGATCTCTTTTTTTCCATCTGCACTACACATCTCTCTCTGGCATACTGCAAGGGTTTTTTTTTTTTCCTTTTTGACTTGAATAAGGAGCTCACTTAAGCAGAGAGAAAGTAACTCAAATTCAAAATATTTATCAGATAAAGACTGATCTAATAGAAAACTCAGGCTTTACAGATTTTGTCTTGTTAAACAGATCAAGAACAATAGTAGATCAGAACAAAATTTAACTAATAAATCCTATTATATGAATTCTTGGATGCAGATTAAAGAAACTCTCCCTGTGCAAAATATCCATGTTCTTGTTAGTGCAATAAACCCACAGCATTCTCTTAGGCTAAACTGGGAAGAAAGAAAACTCTGGGAGAGGAAGAAAAAGTGATCAAGAGAGTAATCTGGAAAAAAATAAAAAGACTGCTAGACCAGTGTGCTGCTTTTCCCATCACAAAACACCATCATGGCACTTACCTGGGAGGAGTTGGAATTGCCCTCCACAAAGGATGGTGTGACATTGCCTGCCACGATCCAGCTCACCAGTGAAGACAGCATACCCTTGTCACAGTGATAGCCCAAAGCATTCTGCACAGAAACAGAAAACATTTGGGGTTTGTTCATGACCAGGTGATTTAGAAGCTACAAGTGTGTCACTCAATCTTCATCCAGTGAAGATTTCTACCCCCTGTTGCTACTTTCCAACCTCAGCTCAGCCAGGCACCACTGAAATGCCTGCTTGACCTTTCCATTTCAGTGAAAAGATCCTGTTGCAGTGACTGTGTTTTTTTCAGAAGGAGCTTAATTTTTGTCCTAAACACTCCATCAAATATTTGAAATGCAAGGAAGACAAACCACAATAGAACTCACATGAATGAAAACTGTGTTCCAAACTGGTTTTATTAGTAATTATTATAATAATTACTAAAATATCAGACATTTCACTAATCTTGACCCACTCAGAAAAAAAAAAATTTCTTGACCAACTCAGAAAAATAAAAAATAACCCCATCATAAATCATCATCATGACTGGCTGTCCAGAGAAGCTGTGGGTGCCTCATCCCTGGAAGTGCTGAAGAAGTTTGGATGGGGCTGGGAGCAACCTGGGATAGTGAGAGGTGTCCCTGCCCACGGCAGGAGCTGAACTGGATGGGCTGTAAAGGTCCCTCCCAACCCAAACCACCCTAGGATTTCGCAGTCTTTCTTTTCACATTTCACAATATTTTCACAATAAATTCACATCAAAATAAATTTATTTTCACAATAAATTCACATCAAAATCCAACTGTGCAACACATGAGCTGACCATTTCCTCAAGAGGCACATCAAGACACCACAGCTATTTTTATTACCTAAAATAATAATTTATTATTAATTTTATTATTATTACCTTGTGCTGCTGGTAAAGCAGCTTTTGCACACAGTCCTCTTGGCTGTACTGAAAAGCAGCTTTGCACAAGTCATCCAGCAGGCAGAGGGTGGCCCGGTCCCTGTGCCACAGCTGCTGGCTGGTGAGGACCTGCACCCAGAACTCCAGGACTGCAGCTGGCCCCACTCCATTTGGATGGTCGCTTACAAAAATGTGAGTCTGACAAATTAAAGGGTAAAAACTGGTCAAGAGATTGCAGCTTTGGGTAATGCTGAAGAACTTACTGGAGAACTGTTTGACTTGCTTGAGACTGTGGGGCTGTCTTTAAATTAAATAATTTACAACAACACTCTATATACCCTAGTAAGGACAGTTTTGTCATCTTCAGCCTTCAAATTTCTGCAGATTCTGACACCTGGAGAGCAGAGCACCTTGTGCAATCAGCAAAAACAGACACAGAAGCCTTAAGCAGGACCCCTGCAGCATAAACAGCATCTATTTCCACAGTCCAGGCTGCTCTTTCTGCAAATGGCCTTCCCAGAGTAGGTCTGTTTCCATTATCCCTCTCTAATGTTAGAAGGCCTTGGGTTTTGACCTCTCTGTGCTTCAAAAAACACTTCTGTAGCCTAACGCAAGAACATTTTTCCATTCCAGAGCCCCGAATTAATGGTAAAAAGCAGAGCTTGCAAACATTAGTATCTCTGCTGCATTCCTCAAATAACACAAACAAGAGAAAGCAGTGAGGCATATTACATTTGCTTTTTTAAACAGTTTTGACCTGGTATGGGAAAATGAATTTTCCAAGAAGTCTAAAAGTAGAATATTGTTGTTAGTGTCACATGCATTGCCAGATTTAGGCAAGTTTAAGCAGGAGCATTTCAGGAAACCAAACCCAACTACTAATGCCTGATACAGGGTACTCTGACTGAACTGCCAGGTTCAGTACGCTTTCTAACCTTTAACACTAACTCAGTCAAATAAGCTTGGTTTTAAACCAAGTTGACCAACCAACTTTCTCTACCCCTCTTCTGTTTTTTTAAATAATCTTCTTACCTGTATCATACTACTGAGCAGCTTAACATTTTCTCCATAGTTCACTCCTGTCAAGTGCTGTGTCACTTTATGTGTAACCTGTTGGGTCACTCCTTGAGGGACTCCACTATCCAGATGAAGGAACAGCTCCACATAAGATAAAAACCTAGGGATGTCAACAAATGAAATTAAAATATTTCCTACTGCATATTAAATAGAAAGTCTGCTTCTAGAGAATTTAAAACCAGCTCAACAGGACCAGTAGGACACATACAGAAAGGCTTTGACCCACAACCACAATGCAGATTTAATTGCTCAAGTTCAGCCATACACTGGGCACGGTTATGAACATTTCACACCAGTCTGTAATTCAAAGCAGCTCATCAGGACTAAATACAGTTCTTGATCTACATCAGCACCCAAATCTTACTCAGGACTTGTCTGGAAGACTGACAAGTGTCCAGACCAAAAGATTATTACTAACTTTCACTGCAACTATGAATAAATTAAGTAAACAAATGCATAAAATTTTTAAATGAACATTTTATGAACATATAATGCTTACTGTTCATTCTTCAGGAGGTAATACTGGCAAGAGTAAAACAAGGGTAAAATTTTATCCAGCACATGGACTACTGTTCTCAGATGTCTAGAGTGGACTAGTACACCCAAAAGAGGGATCCCTTCAGCACAGAATTTCTCAATGCTGTCAGAAAACAAAACAAAACAAAAAAATTAAGAAAAACACATTCACTATGAGCAGAAAGGGAAACAAGGCGTTGATTTAATTTTTATTAACTAAGATGTGAATACATTGATAACTTTACACTTTATCTTTGAAAATCTAAATAGCTAAATACAGAGGTTTTTTTCTTCAGCTGTAGGAGTCATTGAATTGTTGACAGACTGGATAAGTATTTCCTTCTCAAATACTTACTAAGTATCTCCTTCCTTCACAAATTCCTTTCTGGGGATCAGTGTCTCATCTTCCAAAAGTCACTAGAGATGCAAGTCTTCATCAAGTTTCTATCACTTTAAAGATCACTATTCTTGCCTAACTTGGACAACTCACCTCCCTCTACAGGGAAAAGAAGAGCCAAAGGCTAAACAGAGAGGGTGCAGGGGAACAGACTGAAAAGGTTCTTTGGTTTTTTATTCCAAGCTCAAAGCTATGGAAAAATTTCCACTCTCAACCCAAAATACCCTAATATCAGTCTCAAACTACTCCAGTGCTTTGCAGTATCTATAGCACAATCTTACCATGAAGTGATGGCTTCCTTGGGGAAGGAGAAGAAAGCCCACATAATTTTTCCTTAGAAGAGTAATGTAGCATTATACATAGAAAACGAGTTAGTGAAAATTTTGAATAGCATAGCACATATAAAGGGATTTATCACAGACTCAAGGAAAACAGTTCTGGTGAGAACTGATCAAATTTTGTGTAGCTCTGTACCTCAAACAAGAACATTTGATTATGTCCAAAAGCCTTACCTATGAACCAACTAAAAGCACTGTGAAAGACTGCTGGAACACAATCATGGCTAAGAGCTTCACTGCTCATATAATGTACTATATTTACCATTCCTGGAGTGAGTGGGTTTTTTCTCCTCACTATTTTCTAAATGCAGTGCTGCCCTGACAAAAGAAATTACCTCTAGAACAACCCTTTCAGTAACTGTGGTTCAAAGTTAATCCTGTCCAGAGAAATTATTGTTAACCCCCAGTTTCAGTACTATTTATTATGACTGGACCCTAAAGTGCAGAAGGCAAAAGAAAATACTACTAGCAAAATACAGGAAACAGCATGTTGTTTGAAAGAACTCAGGAATAACTTCTTCACAAAAAGGACTATTAAGCACTGGAAAAGGCTGTCCAGGGAGGCAGTGGACTCCCCATCCCTGGAGGTATTTAACCCAGTGCTCTGGGTTGGGCAACAAGGTGGGGATTGACCACAGGTTGGATTTGATGACTGTAGAGGTCTCTTCCAACCTAAATGATTCTGGGATTCTGTGGAACTAGTCACAGAATCACAGAAAGCTGGGGTTGGAAAAGACTTTGAGATTATCTAGTCCAAACCTCTCCAAAGCAGTGTTGTCTCCTACAAGGGAACGAGTCCAGGTGGGTTTGGAATGTCTCCAGAGAGACAGAGAATCCATTACCTCCCTGGGCAGCTATTCCAGGGCTCTGCTGAACTCAGTGTAATGAAGTTCTTCCCCATGTTGAGGTGAAACTTCTTGTGCCTTAGTTGTGGCCACTGCTCTTCATCAGCTTGCTGGACACCACTGAACAGAGTCCAGCAGCATCCTCTGGACACCCCTTTGAGATGTTTGTCTGCATTAATGAGATCCCCAATCAGTCTTCTCCAGACTAACCAGGTCCAGCTCCTCCTCATAAGAGAGATGACAAGCTGCTCGATCCCTTGCACCACAAGTCCTTTACTCTTTAAACAGGCACAGAGCTGTTAACAACCCACAGCTCAGCATTAGGGAGGCTGCTCAGTCCCTGGGGCCATCCACCCGAGGCAAACACCCAAAAAGCCCTCACCTGTGGCCCAGGGTGGTCATTGCCAGTGCCAGGTAGCAGCCAATGGGGATGTTTGCCTTCACAGCCTTGAGCAGGGGGTGCAGCGTGACCGATTCGGCTGTGTCCAGCGCACTGTCACACACGGGAACAGCCAGCCCGCTCTGCTGCACCCCACGGTCATTCCTGTGCAGCTTCAGCCTCAAAATCAAACTCCAGGCCCACTGATTGAAGGAAGTCTCCGGTGTTTCCCCGTAGCGAACGATGCTGGCCAGGTAGGAGACCTGGAACAGAGCAGCAGGAGCAGGAATGAGAGGAAGCACAGCCGTGACACAGCACATGTGGCTCTGGTCTGGGACTTGGTCCATGCAAGGGGAACTGGATGATCTTTGGGGTCCCTTCCAACCCAAACCTTCTAGGATTAGACCAACAGCAATTATTTTTTAGACATACCGTGTAGTTTATCTCTTCCTATGGCCTAGATTTCTACCTCCATCTCCTTCCCTCCATCCCTTTAGGTAAGGGCTATCAACTTTCACTGTCTGCTTAAATTTTTCCAAGCTAAATGTTGACCTTGAATTAAATTTTAATGCTATTAAAAAAGAACAAAAAACAAACAAACAAAAAAAACCAGACACAACCCTCAATAATTTTTAAAACATTTAAGACTTCTAGTGAAAGGAAACAGAAAAATCTATGCAAAAATATTATCTGTCAACAAGAAGCCTGAAACCTAGCAGCCTCTCCTTTGAAAAAAGCCTGCATGTGGACAGGCAGAGTCACATGTGTATGTGTCCACTGTCACAAAGACCATGTCTAGATCACAAGGAATTGTAAATCTCTGGGAAAAAAAAAATGCACATAAATGTGCTGTGACAGAGCAGTGTAAACTGCAGAGCTGATGAGCAATGCAGGTATTTCATCCTCTCTAAGCAGGGGTACAAGAATGTAAGTACTATTTTCTCTCAAATTCTAGTTATAGGCTCATGCAAGTCAGGACAGATTGACCAGCACAAGTGGCAACTAGAGCTGACACTGGCTTAAAAAAGAGAACTCATCTGGCTGGCACAAGACAAGAAACCATGGTTAAGCACTGCAGAGGAACAAGTCAGAACAGAACAGAGACAGCAAGGAACATTCAGAGTGTGCAAAGAAAAGGCTGGGGGAAAAATGTTCAGAGGAGGAAAAAACACCAGGCAAAAAATAATGAGAAGACAAAGCCCAGAACAACGCTAAAACCTAATAAATAAATAAATGTAAGTATTGTGGACTAAATATCCAAAACGGATTTTTTTAGCCATTATCTTTCTATCCTTCCATTTCCATTCTGTAACTTGGAGCTATCTCTTCCTGAGTCCAGTGTGCTGTAAAATCAACTTAATAAATGTCTGTGGTGTGTTCAGGTCACACAACACTGCCCACTGGGATTAACACTTGAGTCTTCAAATAAGGTAAGAGCTGCAGTGAGTTCTCTTATGGTCACCAATAATGAAAAATAGCCTTGCATTAGCAAGTACTGTCTACTTCTGCATAAGTAAAGAAGGAGCAGTTTGTGATGATTCACAAACCTGCAAGTGGGTCAAAATTTTCTCTTTCAAGAAAGATGGAGAGAGACTGTTAGTAAGAGCATGGAGTGAAAGGACAAAGGGGAATGGCTTCAAACGGAGAGAAAGTAGATTTAGATAGGATATTAGGAGGAAATTCTTCCCTGTGAGGGTGGGCAGGCCCTGGCACAGGTTGCTCAGAGCAGCTGGGGCTGCCCCTTGGATCCCTGGAAGTGTCCAAGGCCAGGCTGGAAGGGGCTTGGAGAAATCTGGGATAGTGGAAGGTGGCCCATGGCAGGGGATGGGACTGGATGATCACTAAGGTCCCTTCTATCCAAACCATTCAGTGATCCTGTGATTTTCAGACAGATGTTCAACAGAAGCCTAACAGTATTTTCAAATAGCTCTGTGGATGAAGACAACACTGAGTGTTGGTATGTTATGAAATTGTAGTTGGACAAAGAACACCTTTAAAAAGAAGAAAAAAAAAGAAGAAAACAAGGCCTTGCCCTGCAGCTTTTCCCATTTGTAGGCATCCCTAAGTTATTCCTTTTAAGTAAGAAGAAAGGATACCTGTTTTATGCTTTCAGAAAGCAGCCCAGTATATGGTTTTTGGGAGAGATATTTCTGATACGCTTCCAGGACCATCAATGCAACTTCAGAATGGACAGTTGGATCCAGGTGTAGAGTATTCTGCTAAAAACAGTGTCAGAACATAAAACCTTGAATCATTTAAGTGGTCTCTACAACTGTACACTCAGCTGTACCACAGAGAAATAAATCCTAATATTTTTCTGGCTGTTCAAATAAATTATTGCAATATCTAGGCAAAAATCTTACCCAATGAAAAAAATTCAACTCCATCTTAAAGCATACCAGGCTCACACTGGGCAATACAAAGCCCAACAATTAGATTACTTTTTTATAAGGCACCATAATATTCACTTTCCACGTGCATTTTATGAACATATGATAATTAATCCAAAAGTACATAGATGCCATTTTAAATTACATAATACAGACACTTGAACTCTTGCCATTAAAAACAAAACAAATCCCATCACCATGTTTTTTGTATGAAAACACAGCAATTCCTCTATCAATTGGCATATTAAAGAGCCATTTTTCCCCCATCAAAAGGTACAGACATGGCATTGCTATTGCACAGCAAAGAATTCTGTTAATTTTCCCTAATATTCATTTTTCTTTACATGTCCACAAGAAACAGGGAGAAAAAGTAAGTCAATATTCATGTACAACCATTAGCATGGCAAAGAGACGAGTTCAGGACGACCAAGTGCACAGAATGCAAAGCTAAACTAAATCACTGAACTCAGGCAACATTATTCCCCCAATCTATTTCTGCTTTTCTCTGAAACAGCATTCACCCTCAGTTATATCCTGAACTCATGGAGCTCCAGGAGCAACCCAATATTATGGATTAATTCCAGATCATTTAAATGCTCAGGGTTTTGAAATGTCTCATTTCAATCTTTGCTTTTCTTGCACTGTGAAAAACATAGCTAGATACCAGCATGCAAACTACAGTCACACCAGTCTCCTACACATTTTTTGGATGATTCCTCTATTTCTGAAGCCAAAAGCATTTTAATCATGTGACTCATAAAAATTTATCCTGTCAGCTATTGCCTTGTTTAGAGAGGAAAAAATCTCTGCCTAAGTATCTCTCTTAAACTCAGCTGCAGCACTATAAGGAAGGAGCATAAGCAAATCTTCAGGCAGACTGCTGTAAAATTATTATGAAATTCTCATTTTGTGCCATTATAAAAGCATGCAATTAACTGTTTTCATATTCTGCTCTACTCCCAGGTTGAGTTAAACTCTTGCTCTGAAGAAAATGAGGAGGTTCAAGGCTCCTGTTTTCAATACCTACATGCTGACCAAATCCCCAGTTCAGCCCTTCCAAGATAATACAAGCCAGTTTATTCTCCACTGTTGTCAGGCTGTAATTTAACAACCAGTCACGGATCAGGGCTATCTCGGATGAAGAAGGCTTCCACAGGTACAAGGGCAGTTCTTTAAACAGATATAAAGAAACCTTGAGGAGAGAGAGCAAAAAGGGAAAATCAGTACTCAGCAAACAACCATAATCAGCACTGTGCTCTGCTATCTGAAAGGGCGTAATGACCAAAAACCCCACGGACAGGTCTTTAACACATCCGTTCATACCAAGCTGTGTCTTATCACACAACCTGGTTAACCTGTGTTAAACCTCTAGGTTTAACTGAGTGTCTGATTTAAATTATTTAAATTATAGACATCAGCACTTACCATCCCCACTTTCTCAATGGTCTCTCTAATCCGATCCAGCAGTACAGAAATAATCTGTGTGTGGATGCTGGCAATGGCTCCCAAGAGTTCTCGACCAACCTTGGAAAATGTCTCTCTTGTGGAAAGTCTAACATAGGACACCTGAGAAGATGAACAGGGAGAAGTTACTGCTTCTGGCTGTCCTCCACTAACATGGAAATAAAATGTCTTTTGGAAAATGTCTTTTGGAAAAAGACTAAACTGCTCTTGGTCATCGTAGACAAAGTTGATAAATGTCCATATGAAGAGTGAAACTGATCGCCCTAAAAGACCAGGAAAGTTCTGTGTCACAGTGCCAAGAAAAATGTCCAAAACTAAACACAGGCACAATACAGCCACCTGTACTAAAAAATAATCCCACTGATAACAACAGAGAAAACACCACACAAGGAATTCCAGAGCTACAAGTTAGATTTATTTTTTCTCATCCAGGCCTATTTCTGCTTGCTTGTTTCATTCTGGCTTTGCCTACAGAAAAGCTCTTCTTTTACCCAGAAAAAACAAGTACTTCAGGCAATTTTAATTCAGTACTTTTTTAAAAAAGTAGCATTTTTTAATTCCATGGTACAACAAACTACAGAAGCCATGAAAGTTTCACACCTTCCACTGTTACAAATAAAAAGGGCATTTTCATCCTTTTCCTGAATGGACCAGTAACTTTATTCACCTCATATATCTCCAGAACAACGATTTTGATAAAATCCTCATCAACATCAGCCCGTTTCGTTTGTGCCATCTGAGCAAATGTGGTGAGCAGACAGATTTCTTCTGAGCAGTTCATTGATTGGAGATACTTTTCAAACTGTG
>NC_081289.1:145765592-145810592 GCF_030490865.1 Poecile atricapillus | reverse complement strand
CCCCTCCCGCCCCGGGGTGGGGGTGTCAGTGGCCACAGACAGGGGAAGGGGCCTGCCAGAGCATTTACATCCTTGTAGAGGGGCTGCTCCTCCGGTGTTGGGTGATGTGCTGGGCTGCTGCCGCCGCTGCCCGCCCGCGGGGCCCCGGCAGGCGGCTGCGGTGGGGCTTGACCATCCCCCGGCTTCTCCTCGACGGGCGGACGGGGGAAGGGGCCGGCGGCGGGGCGCTCCCGGCCGCCCTTCTCCGGCAGCCCCCGGGCGGGTGGAAAGCGGCCGCCGGCCGCCAAGGGGTCTCCGCCGCGGGGCTCTTCCTCGCCCTCCTCCTCCTCTTCCTCTTCCTCCTCCTCGGGGGGCTTGTGCCCCTCGACGTCCACCTCGGGCTCGTCTTCCTCCTCCTCGTCCTCCTCCTCCTCGCTGCTCTCTTCACTGGCGAAGCTGCAGCTAGTGCCTCCGGGGGAGAGGAGGCGGTGCGCGGCGTGCGGAGGATGCGGGTGCCTCTCGCACCCCGCATCCTCGGGGGCCGGCGGTGGCGGCGGCGGCAGCAGCAGCTGCAGCGGCGAGGCGGAGCGCGGGGGGCCGCCGCCGCCGCCGTGCAGCTTGGCCAGGCTCTCCGAGTCCTCCTTGCCGCCCACCGGGCGGAAGGCGCTGGAGTGGTGGTACCCTCCGCCCGCCTTGCGCCCGCCCGCCGCCTCCAGCAGGTGCGGGTGGTGCGGGGGGACCCGCCCGCCCCCGCCGCCGCTGCCCCCGTCGGAAGCGGCGGGCGAGGCGGGCTCGGCGCTGCCACCGGGGGGCGACTCGAACAGCGGGTCCCGGGCGGCGGCGGCGGCGGCGGCGGCGGCGGCGGGCGCGGACGGGGGCGCGGCGGCGGGCGGCGTCCCCAGCCCCGCCGGCCCCGTCCCCAGCCCCGCCGGCCCCGCCTCGCCGCCGGGCTCCGACAGGTCCAGGAAAGCCTGGCGCAGCAGGCCCGCCCCGTCCCCTCCCAGCGAGCATCCCAGGGCGCCGGGGGGCTGCGGAGGCGGCTGCAGGTAGGTGGGTACCGGCAGCCCGCCCGGGGTGCGCGGCGGCCAAAACATGCAGAAGGGCGGGTAGAAGGCGGCGTCCTTCCTGCCCGGCCAGAAGAGCCCCGAGAGCCCGCCGCCCGCCGCCGCCGCCCCGCCGGCCTTGTGCGCGGCCGCCCCGGCGAGGGCGTCGCCGCCGCCGCCCTCCTCCTTCTTGTGGCAGAGCCCGAAGGCGGCGGCGGGGAAGCCGTAGGGGTGCGGGAAGAGCCCGCCGCAGCCGGGGAACTTCTGGAGCATGCCGCCGAAGGAGCCCTTGCTGGGCACCGGGATGACGGGGTAGCTCCGCGGGCTTTTGCCGCCGTGCGCCGCCGCCACCGCCTCCTGCAGCTCCTCGTCCTCCTCGAAGCGCGGCCGCTTCTGGTGCAGGTCGGGCGGGGCGGCCAGGAGGTGCGGGCTCAGCAGTCCGCCGCCCACCACCGCCGCCGCCTTCACCGAGCCCAGCGGATGGCAGGCGGCGGGGGCGGCGGCGGCGGGGGCCGGCGGGGCGGGCGGCAGGGCGCGCTTGCGGCTACCGCCGTTGAACATGGCCTTGACATCCTCCCAGGCGAAGACCAGCTCATCCTGGGGGCTCTTGTCGGTCAGCTTCAGGTGGCGGCGCCAGGAGTTGAAGTTGGCGGCGTCGGGCTGGGTGTACTTGGCGTCGGGGGTGCGGTGGGAGTGGAAGATGAACTTGTTGGGCGAGAAGTACATGCTGCAGTAGCTGCACTTGATGCACTTGGCCCGGGAGCTGTTGTAGCGGGCCGGGATGAAGCTCCCGCGGCATCCCCAGGCGCACTCGTGGGATACGTCGAAGGCGAAGTTATCCGGCAATTTGGGGGGCCGGTTCTCCCCCAAGAAGGACTTGCAGAGCCGCTCCGCCTCCCTCTTGGTGATCATGCCGCAGCGGCGGGAGGAGATGGGCATGGCCCCGGCCCTCCGCAGGATCTCCAGCTGCACCGGCGTGCACTGCACGCAGGTGATGCCCAGGGCCACCCGCCGGTTGTGGATCTCGTTGTAGCTGAAGTTTTTGAGGAGGGTGTTGGAGATCTGCGCCAGGCACAGCCGCTCCTGCCCGTCGATGACCAGGGAGACGATGGGGATGCCGTAGAGGATCACCTGCCCCACCTGGTTGGGCTTCATGGCGGCGTGGCCGGCCCTCGGCTGGTTCATGGGGTCCGGCGGGTACGCGCTGGACGGCGACGGCAGCAAGATATCGGTGGGGCCGGGCAGCGGGCTGGTCGCCATCGTCTCAGCGCCGGGGGGGCTGCTCTGCTCTAGCTGCGGGAGGGGAGTGGGACAGAGACACAGCGCCGTCAGCCGAGCGCTCCCAGGGATGGGGGCTCCCCGCCGCTCGCACTGCCCCGTCCTGCCCCCGCTCCTCCGGTCTGCCGGCGTGGGGAGGCGCTACCCGTGGGGAGGTTTGCTCAACGAACCCGACTCCCCCAGATCTCCTCCGTCCCCGCCGGGGGTGTCCCCGGAGCTGTCCGCCCCCGCGCATCCCGGCTCTCCGACGCGCGCATCCCACCGCGGGTGTGGACATGACGGTACACGGGCGAACCGTCCACGCTTGGAAGAATCCCCGACCCACGGGCGCTTCCACCCCAAACACGCAGCAGAGACGCGTGTCCGTCTCCCCGTCCTGGAAACCCGCCGCCACCCGGGAGGACTCCCTGCGGAGCCTCCGCGGGCACACGGCGACCGAGGTGGGGTCCCTTCTCCTCACGCCCCGGGATGGGGAAAGCACGGCAGAGAGGAACGAAAAAAAACCCCAAAGTTTCGGTGCTCCCCGCCGCTGCCCGGGCATCCTCCCTCCCCGCCCGTTACCTCCGCGGCCGCTCTCCAGCCCTGCCGCCGCCGGACCTTCCTCCTCCTCCTCCTCCTCCTCCTCCTCCTCGTCCTCCAGCAGCCGCCGGGAGGGAGGGAAGCGCATCCCCGCTCCCGCCGCCGCGGAGCCGCGCGGCCGGACAGAGCCCCCCGCCCCCGCTGCGGCGGCCCCCGCGGGCGCGCTGACGTCAGCGGCCCGGGGGGGCCCGGGGGGCCGGAGCCGCCGCACGGCCCCCCCTGGACGGTGGGTGGTGAGCGGGGATGGGGGCGGCTCCCCCATCCCTCTCATCCTCCCTCTCTCCCTCCCCGCACCGGGAGGGGATGCGGGCGCCCCGTCGGGGCCCGGCCTCCCGCCGCCGCCCCCCGAGCGCTGCCCCGCTCCGCGCACGGTTTCCCGGCAAGAGGCCGGAGCGGTGGAAGGTGGAATGCGCTCTGGCTTTTTCTTTTTTATTATATATATTTTTTTTATTATTTTTAAATTATTTTTTTTTTGCCTTTTTTCGCCTTTCCCTCCTCCCTCCGCCCCTTCACGGTCTGAGACAAATCGCTTCCAAGAAACTGAATATTCTCCTTATGTACCCCGCGTCTTTTCAGGAACGGTATTTTTTTAAGGGATCGGGAGAAATTACAGGGTAGGGGAGGAGAAAGGGAGAAAAAGTTGATTACTCGCCACAACCGTGTCCTCAGGAGCACGGACATCTCCCGTGTCCTCAGTGCCATTCCCAAATACACCGGAGTCATTCACTAGAACCACTTTCACAAGCACCTGGACCCACATTCTCGCTCCCACAAACACCAATACGGCTCAAATATGTTCTGCTTGCTTTTTTTAGCTTCTCCCCCTTCCCCTCAAAAGGTTTATGCCCCCAGCTAAGGAAAAAAGAAAACAAATAAACAAAAAATACCCCCAGCAAATAGACTGCAGCACCATAGGGGTTCCTGCCTTTTTTTTTTTTTTTTTTTTTTTTTCCAAAGTGAATACAGTGAACTGAAAATGTAGATTTTTTTTACGCGATTCACCTCCTAAAGGTTGTGGGTCCCAGCTGCCTTTCTGTGCAGCGCTGGGAGAGGACGGGGCGACCCCGCAGCGACCCCCCCGCCCCAAGGCAAAAGGCCAATACTGCTCAACGCTGCTGCTTTCCAGGGAGGAAAACTGCAGAAAAACGGCTAAAACCCGGGAAAATTAAAAACTCATTCCTAGACAAAACGGGAAGATAACTGGACCACCAAGTGTTTCCTAATACCCTTCTGATTTATTTTCCTGTCACAAAAATATTCGTATCTCGCTTTTTCTCTCCATGCACATGACCAGTACTTGGTATTTCTGCTCATTTAGCGACGTAAACTTGGGGATTTTTGTTGTTGTTCTTGTTGTTCCTCTGTTTTTTCTCTCGGGCATCACAGATCCAGATGGAAATATCTACATAGACATTTCCCAGAACATCCACACTAAAGCTCACACCTTGTCTCCTCTATCCGAGTATTGCGCGGGTTCTCGCTAAATAAAATAGTAATAATAGTAATAATAGTAATAATAATAATAATAATAATAATAATAGTAATAATAAACATCTCTCCTTATTACTTCTGTCACTTCTTATTAAACCTTGCTCTTCCCTGTCTCGCAACTGTCATAGGGAGACTTCCCCCTTTCCCCTCCCTCCTACTTTTTTGCGATCCTGTTTTGCACGGAGCCTGCTGCTTTCGTGTGAGCAATGGCTATAAGCCTCACATTGGTGACATTTTAATCAATGCTTCCTAGCCAGACTGACATGAATTTTACACTTCAAAACTCTCCTCCGTCAGCTAATTGATTCAAATTGTTTTATTGGTTAAACCCGTGTCACACATTGTATGATCTATTACCGCGCCTGGGAGAAAATCTCCCCTCCTGTCTTGGCTCCCAGGTCGGCACCAGGAGGGACGGGGGGTTTTAGGGAGAAGCCGCTTGCTCCTGCGGATGCTCAGTGCCTGCATCCCCGCAGCGGCCAGACCTCTCCCCTCTCTCGTGGTCACCTCGGCTTTTCCCCGACAGCTCCCGGGAGCACCGGGGATGGGCAACTTCGCCCCAGGCTCTGAGCCCGGCGCTGGAAGAGGACGAGAAGCGGTTGCAGGAGGCGAAAGGGATGAGAGGGTTTTGCAAAACACCTTCAGCGAAGGGAGAGGCGGAAAACTCAGGCTCGGGACAGGGTCATCGCTAGCCAGCGACTACGTTTTATTTTGTGGTGACTAAACGAAAAATAAAACTAAATTGCTTTTATTATTATTATTATTATTATTCTTTTTTGTCACCTGCTTGGTGCTCTTGACCCTCCTGAATTCTGTTGTAAAAACGGAGTAGCTTCCTCCGTTCCCTTTAAAGGGAAAACTCAAACCCGCGGGTCGGGATGTCTTAGTTCCTGCGGAGGGAGGAAGTGCAAGGGCCACCGAATTTGGGACAGAGACTGACCCACACCAGCCCCGTGGAGAAGCGGGGCAAGAACGCACCATTCCCTACTTTTTCTGACTTAAGCCTGTTGGGAAACCTCACGGGGTAGCACAACCCCACTACGGGCAGGGCGAGGGTGGTTTGGCAGAGAAAGGCTGGCCCACGCAGCGGCCGGGAGGATCCCGCAGGTGTCCCCAGGCGGGCGAGGCCCGGCGGGGCTGCTCCGGCCGCCGCCGACCCCACCGGGCTCTCCGCGGGTCGGATGAAGCCCACCCTGACCACGACGAGGGGCGGAAGGGAATCCCCGCTGGAGGTGGGGTGTCCACACTCCCCCTCATGGGTAGGTGCAGATCTGGGCTCCTGTCCTGATGGCGACCCCAATTTCCCCCGCTCGTTTCGTTGTTTGCTGTTGCCGGTTGGCTTGGAGTCCCCTCTCAACAGAGGTGTGGAAAAGGTGGACAGGCTTCTCACAGAAGCCCGGAAGGGCTAAGCAGGAGTTCCTGACTCCTTTTCCCTCTTCCCTTCTCTGTCGCGATTCTGCCTCGGAGAGGCCGAGCGGGAGGGCGACAGCAGCTCGTTCTCCCGCCGCGGATCGCTTGGTGTGGAAACGAGCAGCAGCGAAAAGCGACCAAGTTTAAAGCACCTCAACCCACCCTCATGGCCTTTATTTGCTTCCAGAGAGCTTAAATGTTGTAGCAGAGAGGCCACGAGGAGCAAGATAACCTTGGTGCGTTTAAAAAACCACAAAGAAAACCACCCCCCAACGCGAATCCATTCCCTCCTCCCCTCCATATCCCATTGAAACTTCCAGCCGTGTAAGTAGCAGGCACACAAGGTATTATTATAAAACCTCTTCTCCTATCAAAATTTAGACAGCAAAGTTTGTTTTTTTTTTAAAAAGGTACTTTTGTGTAGATGTCGCTTGCATCGCCTTGTCTAGAGCGAAGCTCTTTTCTGAGTAGGTTTTTTGTTTTGTTTTTATTTTAATCGCACTTTATTATATTAAGCAGAAAGGGCATTTGGAATAGAGGTGGTCCCATCTGGAAAACCCCGGAGCTCATTTAGATCACATCACTTCGGGCTTTTGTCTCTGCTCTTGAATAACCCAGCTAGACACAACAAAAGGGCAGAGATCTCTCTACGTGGAGTTTTTTCAGTAGCAAAAAGACGCCTCGGAAAGATGCTTCTATATTCGTAATAATGAGGGGGGAAACGACTCAACGGGATCTTCTCTTGGCTCTCGAAAGACACCAGGAGAGTTCAGGGATGGGGCATTTTTGGATAGTTTTTTACCCCATCGGTAGCTGAAAAACAGCACGCCGGCTAAAGGGAAGGAACCGAGAACGGCACCTTTTGTCTGATGGAGGTCTCTTAAATTCTCAGTTTAATATGCTCGGAGCGATCCAAACGCGAGGTGGTCCTCGCCGAAGGTAGGTGCAGACCTTAGCCGGGAGGCGCGGATACCCCCGCGGGGGGAAGGCTGCCCGCCAGCCCCCCCGGCATCACTCACCCGATAGAAACAGCACCTCGGAAAAAAAAAAAAAAAAAGCGATTTATCATTTTATTTTTTCCTACGGGAAGGGACTGGCAGCCCGGAAGGAGATGGGCGCTCCCTAACCCCTCTATTCAGCTCTTCAAAACACGAGGGTGGTTATTTCTGTTCTGCCTGAGGATGGGGTGGCAGGGAGGAAGAGAGCTGCAAGTTTAGGTGTATGTGAATTAACACTCCAGGGGGTGGTGGACTGTGTTGGGGGGGAAAGATCCCAAACGAAAAAAGCCGCCTCAGCTATTGAATTTTTTTTTTTTTTCCAAATGCATAAATTAAAGAGCTCTGAACATCTTGCATCAGAAATGTGCCTGCTCCGAAGTGTTTAAACGAGCAACAAATTTCCACGGTGGCGAAGAAGGGCCCCAGTCGGGCTGTGATGGGGAGCAGCGATCCCAAACTTCCAAGAGAAACGTGACGAAGAGTCATCACGTCAGTAAATAATTCAATTTTGCGTCTTTCAGAACCCAGTAACCTTGGGTGTCTTAGAAAGCAGATTGTACAAACAGGCAATTAAGATGAGCACAGAGACTTTCAGAGGAGATATAATGAACCAGCTTTAATTACTATCTTGAAATTAAAAATGTAATATACAGATTTAAATTTATTTTCACCTAAATTGTGTATAAAATTATATGGCGTTCTCCACCCCCCTTTCCCTTTTTCCCAGGCTAAGAAACGAATTGCCACCAAGCTTGCCACTAAAAAGTCTGAAGTACTTTCCAAACCCTGCTCCCCAACACGCAGTAATAATGATACATTTATCATTACTGATGACCGCCCACTGGTTTATTATTGCTTTGTTGCAACTATTACAATCAAGAGATTTCTTTATTTACTGTTAACATTCACTTAAAGCTGAATGTTAATGACTCTTCTGAATTCACCGAAGACTTTTCCGTTATATTTCAGGAGTAGTTACGGTTTGGGTTTCAGAAACGGCAGAAAAGGAGGAGAGATGCTGGGTGGTGGTTTGCTCCTGGTTTTTATTTATTTATTTTTTTCCTCTCTTAAAAGGCTGTTTAAGAGGATTTATCTAAGTCGGATTTCCAACAAAGAGTTGCAAAAGCCCTGGCATAATGTACGTACTTGACTGCAGCTAATTATGAGTGTATTTTATTACAGGAGATTCATTCATTATTGATAAATGTTTGCAGTAACTTCCTGCTATGTAGAGTTGTATTTTACGAGGAATAAACAACCTATGGGGATTGGGAGTGTTTGGCTTTTACGCTTCTGCACTCTTTGACAGTTCCCATTACCCACTTCGGGGTCTGGCTTGTCACCTTCCCTCTCTCTACACCCAAAAATCAACTTCTTTCCTCTTCCCTCACCGCCGCATTCCTCTCATTCCCTTACTCCTTGCCATGATTTCGGGATTATCATTAAAAAAAAATAAAGTAGTAATAAAAAAGTGATTTGTATAGTACAGATTTTACCATAGGCACTCTTCCCTAAAGCCAGGTCCATATGGATGTCTCCAAAGGGTTTTACAGACCGGGATGAGCTCCTGTTTCGGGCCAGCCGATGGGCAGGAGCTGTGCAACAAGCAAGCAACGCGCAGGAAGGGCTTGGAGGGCGGGGAAAAGGGTTTCCCCGAGGGCTCCCCGCTTCGGCTGCAGCTCTTGGACCCCCAAAGCTTTGGTGTTACAGACGGTAAAACAATACTAACTAATAATAATTTAAAATATTATCTTTCCCCCCCTTTTTAACATCGGAGCCGCTGCTTGAGCGGAGTAGACGCCTCTCACAAGCTGGTGGTCGCCTCTTATCCCGCCTCTCCCTCAAAACCAGCCCCTTCCCAGACAAGGAGGGTCGTTCCAGTGGGGAAAAGCCGACCTGTCCGGGGCAGGGGCGCAGCGCTGCGCACACACATCCACGTTCCCCCGCTCCATCCCGGTGCCGCAGGACGCGCAGCGCTGCGCGGGCGCCCGGAGCTCCGTGCCCTCCCCTCCCCAAGGCGCCTGGAGGTCCCCGCTTCGGACCTGGGGAGCCCTGCTCGTCCCTTCCGATCTCCACGCCTGGCCCAAAGTTCACGATTTGTAAGGAGAATTAAAAACTATGTGTAAAAGTATGCACATGTGTAAGAGACGCGGGAACGAGGAGCCGCGCATCCGGAAGGGATGAGCGGCGCGGCTCCAAACCCTTCCCTCCGCCGCAGCCCAAACTTGCGGGGGGCTCCTCTCTCCCATCAGCGCTCTCCCAGGCAGATCCCACCAGGCACCGAACAGCCGCCTTCCACTCCCCTCCCCGCGACGGCCAGCACGACCCTGCGACCTATCGCGACAGCGAGCGACGTCGCTATTTACCCCTGGAAGGGATGGTTACACCCAAATCGAAAGGTCCCCACTGACCCCATCCCGCCCCAGCCCCACGCTTACCTGGACAGCCGGGCTCCATGGGCTCTCCGGGAGTGCGGCCGGCTCGGGGCCGCTCTCGCTCCGCGGCAGCTCCGCGGTGCCCAAGTTTGGCTGCCGCGTCTGCCGCGGCGGCTGTGCCGCGGGTGGGTCGGGTCTCGGACGCCTTCTAGCAGCCAGGCAGCGCCTTGCAAGCGGTGCGGGGAAGCCGCCCCCTTCCCCGGCCCCCTCCCCTCGCTGGGGGGAGAACCGCGGCCGCCCCCGCCCCGCCGCTACCCCGGGGCAGGTCCTCCCCGACGGCTGGGGAGGATGGGAGGAGGGTACCCCCCACATTCTCCCCGCCGGGAGGGGGGGCAAAAGGGACCCTGTTGCAGGGGCGGACTCTGCTTCCCCAAGCTCCCCCCACCCCAAACTTTCCCCCTCTTCCCCCAAAATTTCCTTTGCTTCTTCCTTGCTTTCACGGCAAAAAGGGAACGTGGGCGAGCCCCCCGGCCCCCCAAATTGGGAGCGCTTTGAGGGATAGAGGGAAGGGTGAACCCACAAGCAGAAGCCCCTGCGGGAAATTAAGGGGTGGGGGGGGCACTGCCACCTCCTCCAAGCCCTCGGACTCCCGCAGAGTCCCCGTCCCCAGCAAAACGCTTCCCGCAGATCACTCGACGTGCGGAACAAGGCGGCTGCTTAAAAACACAAAGCCGGAGCCCTAATGAGTTCAATTACAATGTGGTAAACACATTGCCTCTACGCTTTAATTAAGCCGGCTGTCCAATTTTAACTCATTAGTAATTCATTAAGAGAACAGCCTTTAGCTGGCTGCGAGGAGTTCCGAAGCTTGTGCGGTTACGCGCCGTGTACATCCCAACGTGCTTGAGGATGGGAGTGCGGTGTGTGTCCGTCCTGCCCCAGAAAAGGGGACTCCTGGACCCCAAAGGGAGATCACCTGTTGTCCCAGCTGCTGTGGGATACCCTTGTAGGGGAAGGGGGCGCGACGGTGCCGGGCTGGGATGGAGGAAAGGAGTACTGAGGTTACCCGGGACCCCCCGTCCCTCTTCCCTGGGGAAGAGTCCCTCGGAGTGATTTACGGGCAGGCGGAGGGAGGCACTAGGGACTGCAGAGTTTCCGCTCCCCGTCTTAACAACAACAACAGCAAAACAACCCAAAAAACCCCCACAAAACAAAAAAATCAAAAAACAAACAAAAAAACCCAACCGACCCCAAAACGCCCCCCCAAAAAAACCTAGAAAGTGTTCGAAGCATATCTGGGCCAAGAAACAGGTCAAATTTGCCCGAGAAGCAGATTTGGCTTGATGAGTGAACCCAGGGGTCTGCAGAGCCGGGTCTCGCCTCTCCTCCCCGCGGAGCTGGAGGGGAGCCGGGGCTCTGCGAGGTGCCGGGAGCGGGCGTGGGAGATACCCCCAAAAATATCCGCGTGGAAGCTCTCGCTGGCTCCGCTCGATGCGGCGGCTGCTGCGGGGGACACCGCAGCAAAACGGGCTGGGGGAGCCCGCGTTTCCCTTCGCTTTTCTTCCGAGGAGCGGCGAGCCGCAGTGTCCCGCATGTCCCGGGGATGACGGTGGCGGTGCAGGGATTTAGGGTTTCCCGCTGCAGCTATTGCCCCGTTGAGGATTAAAGCATTTTCCCTTCAAATTGCAATGCTTGGGGCGGCTCTGAGGCGGTCCGGGCTTGACACCCCCAAACCTTCCCCAAATTCCATCCGACTAGAATCGCTGCTTCGTAAGTGTTCGCATTATGAGCGTAGTTACCATTTTAGCACAGTTCCAATAGGCAGGAGGTTGTATTTATTTTTCTAGATCTACTGAAAGTTTCTTTTCCTTTCTTCGTTTTTTGCTATCTTTGACATTTAAAATCTGAATATGCAAAAGTATTTAGCAGACAGGAAGAGGCTTGGTCTCATCCCCCTTCACTACTGCCAGGTGCTGCAGAGAAACACACACAACACTACAAAAAAATCTCGCAGAAATAAGTTTGGGTGGGTTGTTTATTGTTTGAGGTTTCATTCTTTTATTTGTTTGCTTGACCACAGGCATTTGTTTGATCCCAGACAGATTCAGAAGTCTTTATTTTTTCTTGCCTCCCTGCTTGGCTGGGCTCCTTGCAGTGTCCCCAGTCTAGCACGGGCACTTGTCACCTCTGCTGTCCCCCCCTTCCCAACCTCAGCTCCAGTTCAGTAGAAGAAAGCAGGTTCAGGACCTCTGAGCTACCAAGAAGTAAAAAGGGGGGCTTCAAACTCCAGATCTGAGTTGTAAACGACTAAATCCCTTCTGAAGAAGCCTTTAGGCAGACATCTCAAGAAGAAACCCTTAATAAGAGTTGCCTCCTTTGGGGAGTAGATTGGGAGCAGTTATCTCTTTAAAGCAGTTTTTCCTTTTTCACATCGTGGGCCCTCTCTGCCATAGTCTTGATTTTCATTTGGCTCCAGGCTTGCAAAATCGGATTGTCTGGAATTAAGAGATTTGAATATTGTTCCTCTTGATGTCAAAGAATTTTTTTTTTCGCCCCGCCAAGAAGGAATATCATACATACAGGATCAAGCCCCAGTGGCAGGCAAGTCTGTGGGCACCCTACTCAGGGCTCAAAAGCAGAGATATTTAACCTGTTGCTGTGTTGCCTTTTTCACCTTCTTTTTATTACCAGATCTTTAAAAAAAAATGCTCTGGAAGCTAAAAGAATATTGCCTATCTATTTCCAGAGAGGTCTTCCACTCCTTTGTCTTGACTAGCAAAGCACTGGCTTCTGGACACCCAGGGGACAATCTTCCTCAAGAGCCTCCTGGTATAAATCTAAAAATAATCTTGAAGCCAGTGGGCTACAATTCATTTTATTACCCCAGTGTTAATCTAGAATAGGTACATAAAAACTGTTAGGACAATTAATCTGAATTAATTTCCAAAGTGAATTCAATTAAATTGAATGAAGACCACCTGAATTCTGAATAAGAACAACCTTCACAGGGGTTTCACGCAGTTTAATTAATCCACTTTTATATTCTCACCTTCAGCTAATTTGGGTTATTTTCCTGAGTGTCCCCACGTAGGCAAAATCTTAGAGGTAAACGTGGCTCAGGGGAATTCCTCTGGATTTACCCAGATGTAATTTAGAACAGAAATGTATCCTCTAATACTCTTTGACCACGGCACAGAAATGATGCAGAAATGAGAGATATATAAATTGTGCTGCTGCATGGAGCTCAGCTTTATGAAGGAAACCTTTCCCAAAAGTAGTTTTTTTTTGGTTTTGTTTTTTCAATTGTTTTACTGTCTGCTGTCTCCCCTTACCTCTGTGTGTATAAACACAGGTATGTGTGTATGCAGATGTGCACATCACGGATGTGTGCTCTCTTTGACTTTGCTCTATTTGTTTAATCCATTAAAGCTTCTCTGTGCACCTGGGACTCCCATTGAAGTTAAAGTGGGAGCTAAAGAAACAGCAGGATCAGCTGGCTGGGAGAGAGCTCAGCACTGCACCCTCACAGCTGAAATAGGACGGCAAACCCGGAACCCACAGCCACACAGGGCCCAGCAATCTAGGACAAACTTACAAGAGCAAGGTTGTCTTTCAAGGAGCAAAGCCCCTTCTAGAGGCTGAGGAAGTGTCAGCTTTACAAGGGTTGTGGTTGCAGGCAGTATTGTTGCGATATTTATCATGACATCACAATATTGCTGAGATAATGGTCCTCCACTTTCAGTGGTGCTTGGTGAATTGAGGAGAGCAACTGGAGCAGGCACAGGAAGGTCTCAATTCTCTCCTCCTTCCAGCATGTAAGGTAACTGTACCAGGTGCCTGCTTTTATTTTAAATAGGTATTTTAAAGATCAAGGGAATTATTTTTCCTTCTAAAATCAGTGGCTGTAGGACTCAAGGCTTAAATCTCCCTAAGTTGCATTTCATGACCAATGCTATAGAACCATAGAGTGGTTTGGGTTGGAAAGGACCTAAAAGACAACCTATTTCTAACCCCTCTGAGATGGGCAGGGATGTGAAGAGCGGCTCCCTGGTACCTCTGAGGTGAGATTCCACAGGTCAGAGCAGTCTTCTTGAGCAGACACTTGTGCCAAACATCCCAGATTGTCACAATAACAGAATCTCTGAAATAAATCTCAAATAACCACATAAATGGGGTAAGGTGTAGCAGTATGATCGTGCCAGAGCACATCCAGAAACCTGGAATTTTACTCCTTACCACAATGAATTACAGCATGACCTTGCAGAGAGCCATTTATAGACCAACGTTTTAAAGATAAGCTCTCAAATAAGAGTGCCCTGTGAGTAATCTGGTGTGCTGCTCATCTGTCCAGACTGAGCATTTCTGAAAATCAATCTCCTCTGGATTGGGATTTCTCAGTTGACATACCTAAGTTGGAAAAATACGACCTCTTCTTCAAGCCTCAATTTATGCACCTGGAAAGGATGTGTGTGTGTGTGAATGTGTTTAGGGAACATCACTCATCTACCAGCATCTCAGAGAGGTTTTATAAAATGTAGTTGAGTTAAAAAACTCAAATGTACCCTAGCCTTCTTTCTCACTTTTTAACAATGCAGTTGAAAATAGATAAATAAATAACCAAATACCACAGCTAAAATCATCTCTGGAAAAGCTGCATAAAATGAAAGATTACCAAGAATTTAGAAACTATGGAGTAAACTTCATAGTTTGTTCCAGGTATTCCCAGACTCATCAAGAGATGAGTCAGTCGTTCTCCCTTGCCACCCAAATTTTAATTTCATGCACCACAAGATCAATCCACTTTCTGACACATTGCTTTCATAAATTTGGATGCATTTTGGAAAAATTCAAGGCCAGGTTGGATGAGGCTTTGAGCAACCTGGTCTAGTAGAAAGTGTCCCTGCCCAAGGCAGGGTGTAGAAATAAGATGGTCTTTAATGTCTCTTTCTTCTGTGATTCAAAGGAAAATGCTCCTACCATTCTGCCATATTTAAAAAAAAACATTGCAACAACCCACTGGAGCAAATCTTTACAATGGACATGGGAGGTTTTCAAAACAGGCAGCAGCAAATTTTACGGCACCTACACTTAATACAAAAGGTATGGCCTCAAGTTGTGCCAGAGGAAGTTTAGATGGGATGACAGGGAAAATTCCTTCATGGAAAAGGTTGTCCAGCCCCAAAGGCTGCCCAGGGCAGTGGTGGAGTCCCCGTCCCTGGAGCGATTGGCACTTGGGGACGTGGATTAATGGTGAGCTCGGCAGTGCTGGGGAAATGGTTGGACTCGATGAACTTAAGACATCTTCTTCAACAAAAATGTTTCTGTGATTCTTCTGCCTGATGTTCCCACCTCCTCCTGCTGGGGTTGGGGTCACTCACTTAGGCAAGCTGATGGCTTCTGCCTTGACATCAGCTCACTTAATCACCTCTGTTCCTACCTTGCCAATTCTTTTGTTGCTGCCACCCCCATAATTATAATTTAGGCCTTTCCAGAGCCCTGGACTTCACTGGTGTAATAGAGTTTTCAAGGGCTAGTGAGTTTTCACCAGTGGAAGTTTCATTCCCTTTCCTTGTGTCCTGCCTACTTTTCCAGCCCCCTCATTAGAGTTCAGCTTCCTTCTATTTGTGATAACCCTTTGGTCTACAGGGTCACCTTTCAGCCTCAAGTAGTGAAATGCAGCTCAGAAAACAAAATTTTCTACCTCCACAAGAGGGGTGTTCCTCATCACAACAGAAAAATACAGAGAAAAGGCTTACGAATAACTTTAGTTGATTTTGACATCAAGAAAAAAAAAAAAATTATAAGAATTTGTCCCTAGCATAAACTCGTGAGTAAGTCCCTATATCAGGTACGTTAAAAAAGGACTTTTATTTCACAGCAATGCTAGCACACTTTGATGAGTTGATGTTTAGAAATCAAGCAAGCACAAAACTAATTTTAAAGAAGCACCATTGCAGATTAGTTTGGCCCAGAAATTAAAGTCCTTCCTATCTGCTTTTGCTCATGATTGTTAATTAATTGGTAGGTAATAAACACAGACACCAGTTTTTCAGGAGTAGAAATAATGATGATATCATGGACTAGCTTTCCTGGTGTTATGTTATTAAGTCACAGTCCAATTTTCAGCAAAAAAACCCCAAAAAACCCAGACAAGACATGAGAGGTGTTTTTGAAGAGGTGCCTACAAGCCATCTGCAGCCCAGCTGCTTTTCATACAGCACTGTGCTCTCCTTTGGGGCCTGACCTTGCTGGTTTATCTCTCTCACAGTTGCAGCCCCAAGGTGGGGTGGATGTTTGAAGGCCTTGCCCAGTCTTGGGATGCACACCAGACCTGCAGGGCAGCTTGATTCAATTCCTTTCTTTGCTACCAGCTGCTGCTCACGGCTGTGTGTGAGACATGGAAGTGGTTTCACCTCTCTTTATGAATCCATAGAATCATAGAATGTTTTGGGCTGGATGGGACCTTCATAATCACCCAGTCCCACCCCCTGCCATGGGCAGGGACACCTTCCACTGTCCCAGTTTATTCCAAACCCTGTCCAACCTGACCTTGGACAGGAATGCCAGGGATCCAGGGGCAGCCACAGCTGCTCTGGGCACCCTGTACAGGAGCAGCCCACCCTCACAGGCAGGAATTCCTTCCCAATACCCAATCTAAACCTACTTCCTTTCAGTTTAAAATTATTCCTAATTTTCCTACCATCTTCTTCCCAGGACAAACCTAAGTGCCCACAATTCATCACTGTAAGGCTTAAGGAGGCATCTCTGGTTCTGGATTAGGTAACCAGATCTGTCCATGAATAAATTTGGGGGATATGTATTAATCCATAGGACAAATCCTCAAGATAATCTTTCAAAATATGGTAACTATTTTGGAGGACAAGTGTCTTAATTCCACTCCACTGCAGTCATACCAAGTGCACTAATAAGCGGGCAATCAATTAATAGTGATTATAAATAAGCAGAAAATGCAATAAAAGTTACTGGGACACTGGGATGCAGTGAGAATAGAGGTGCATGGACCACACACTGTGCTTTTACCCCACAGGTTCCTGTCTCAGGAAATAAACCTCAGACACTGCCTGACACCCTTGCACGACAAACTCACCATTCCCAAACTCTCCAGTCCCCACCCTGCCAAGTCCTATTTCTGCTGCAGGGAAGGCAGACACTTGTTCCCCTCAGGGAGGCAGGACAGGTGAGTGCCAGTCCCACGGGGACAAGCTCAGAGACAATCTCCTGGACATGCAGTCAGCCTCCTCTCACCTGAAGGGGTGTCAGTTTCCCAAACCTCATTAGCTGAAGCAACGCTATAGATGTTTGGCTGAGTTTTAGGGAGGGAGGAGTTAGAGCATCAACTTTGCCTATTTATATTTGCTGCTGCCAAAGGCCATTAGCAACCCTGCTGGTCTTTCAGCATTGGAACTAAACACCTTTAGCCCCAGAGGGCTTCACAGCAGTAGGAAAAACCTCACACTTGTAAGGTCTCCAGCCCTTTATTACTTTTTTCCATCGTGATTACCTTGGCTCCAGAAAGTTTTAATACCATTCAAAATTCAATCCAGTTTTATTGACAGCTCCTAGTTTTGCCAAACAGTTAAACTGAAGCAGACGGCATGAATTTCAGTCAATCAATATTCATTTAAAACTGGACACCCATATGTAAGCATACTCTCTCCTTGGCAATGAGTAGGGAGGCTAAACAATCAATCCACACTTGTATTTAAACTCGGCAACTGCATTTTCAAAACCCCTCACATAAGGCAAAATTGAATGGTTGAATAAGGCAACATGTGATTTCTGTTATGTTATTATTAATAATTAATAATTCACTTAATAACACAGCAGGAGCCTAATCCAAAACCCACTGATGTCAATAGATTTCTTTTCAGTGTACTCGGTAGCACAAAGTAGAGAAAAAATCTCAGGTTTTTAACAGCAGTTAAGCACCTACATCCTGTGCTGGACTCAGACACCTTCTGCTTCACGGCCTCTGGGCTCAGAACAAGGCAGTGAAGTGGTGGTGATATGGTACAGTAAATAATGGAGTGTGGTGGATGTACGGTGAGTAACAGAGAGCAGATCATGAGCTGCCCAGGTAATGTGGCAGGGCTGCATTTAAATTTTGGCCTCACAGCACTAGTTGAGTATGCCCACCTCTTCTGTTATGGGTACAAACCGTATAAGACTGACATTTATTCTGTTGTACTTCAGTATAACAAGCAGATTGCATCCATTATTGACAGGATGAGAGAGCTGGGGCTGCTCCCCTGCACAAGAGAAGGCTCCAGGGAGAGCTGAGAGCCCCTGGCAGGGCCTAAAGGGGCTCCAGGAGAGCTGCCCAGGGACTGGGGACAAGGCCTGCAGGGACAGCAGCCAGGCAATGGCTTCCCAGTGCCAGAGGGCAGGCCCAGCTGGGATATTGGGAAGGAATTGCTGGCTGGGAGGGTGGGCAGGCCCTGGCACAGGGTGCCCAGAGCAGCTGGGGCTGGCCCTGGATCCCTGCAGTGTCCAAGGCCAGGCTGGACAGGGCTGGGAGCAGTCTGGGACACTGGAAGGTGTCCCTGCCCATGGCAGGGGGTTGAAAAAAAATGGTGGTGAGGGTCCCTTGGAGCCCAAACTGTTTTGTGATCCTATGATTAACAGCTGTCATACGTTATCTCCATCCCTGTTTTAGGCTCTGGCTGTGTGCAGAGTCTGATGTGTAAAAGATAAAAAGATCAAACAGCAAGCTGTTAAGTTTACTTAAAACTTTCACTGGCCTTTTCCTGGCTGCCATCAACATCTTTAAGGCAGCTTCTGAGAAGTGCTGTGGCAGCCAGACACCCAGGCCTTGGACATCTGGACCTTAAAGCAAATATTACAGTTGTTATTATTACCATTTTGCCTCCCTAATTAACCAGTTGGGCACTTGCCAGCTTTTTCTCTCTGCATTGCAAGGATTGTTTCCATTGGGTTTAGGCAGACAGTCTTACTTTAAGATCCCTATTGATCAGCTGCCATTCTCACATGGTTAAAGCACTCCTCTTGGGGAACTCTCCAGTGTTTTAAGTGCACACAGTTACTCTCATGACTGGCTTGTAAACAGGTTTTAATGGGGCTATTAGTGTAAAAGGACAGGAAACTTTCAAAAACAGCCTTTTAAATATTCATGAAGATGTTTAATCTGGTGCTTAATCACCACTGTTTGCATATCAGAAAAGCGGGGGGCAGCAGTGCCTCACTGTTGACTTCAACAGGACATTAATAAACACTCTTAGACCCACGACTAATGCCAAAATGGCAGCCAAACTCTTAAAAAAGCATTCCCCACCTTCTGCAGAAGAGCTTCCCCAAACTGTTGACCAAAGAGAGTGTTAGCTCCAAGGAGAGGAGGTTCAGGGCCAGGCTCTGCTCTTGCCCATGCTGAGCATGGCATGACCTGTCCGTGTCCCTTTGGGCCACAGGGGCATCAGAGGAGACTTTTCTACATGAGTGGAGGGTTCAGAGCCCCAGGGGAACTCACAAAAGTTCCCTTCTGAGCTGTGCTCAGGTGGGATGTGCTGTGTCCTGTGTCTGTCCCTCATGTCGCTGGATGGGCCCCCCAGGAGACACCAGTATCCCAATGGTGGGTTCATTCACTCTTCTTCCCATTCCAGCAAAGCTCTGGCTCAGACTTTCAGCTGGTTTATGCTGATTGGGCATGAAAGACCCCCTATTTAAGTGGTTTAAGCAGCGATTTTATCCCGCTGTCCCATTCTCTGTAACCCATACTGACATTTCCTAGCCATTCATGTGGTCATACCTATTCACTCTCTGCTCTGAAACCGCCCCAGGAGCCTCACCACTTGGGTAAAGGCAGAGTGAGCTAGACACAGAATTCTGTGCTGCTTTGGGTATGGATTTTATCCACTTCTTTGGTAATTTTTGTAATACATGTTTTAGTTTCATTTAAAAAGTAAAGGCGGAAAGGATAGTATTTCCCCAGTGGGAGAGACTTCATGCAATTTTAAAAACGTGCATTATTTAATCCAGCAGGCATTAAGATGCCTTGAGCTGTTAACACCTGTTGTGGAAATCCATAATACACAGGCTTAAAAAACCAACAACCCTGAGAGACCCATAAAGGTTCCTGCAGAGCTGTTGTCGCCTCTTGTGTCAATGAGTACTTAAGGGCCCTGAAATCTGTGGCTGAACTCACTTACTGAGCACATGCTTTCTCTTCAGCTCAAAAAAAAAAAAAAAAAATCCTTAGGATAATTTCATTGAATAAAAAAAAATAAATAAAAAAGAATAATGAATATGAAACACCAGTGAACTGCATTTCTTACACAAACCTCTCATGCATTTTTCATACATTTCCCCACCCAGGCGCCTAAATGCACCAGCTTATAGTCTATGTTACTGCCTTGTAAAACTCCACGTAAAACTTCAGCCAACATATATTTTAGTGCTTTGACACACTGTCATTTAACATATGTCAAACCCAGGTAGCCTGGCCTCAGCTGGGGAGGTCACCACTGTCTTCCACAGAAGCAGATAAAAAAAAATTATATTCCCAATAGAAAACGCAAGGGTAAAGCAAAACTCCCTGGGGAAAGTGTGGAAGAAACTCTTAGTGTGATTTCACATTAGCAACACCTGTGCTCACTTCATCTTCATAATCAGCAGAAACCAGTTGTGCTGTGAAGTCCTGGCTGTGTTGGAGATAGTGGAAGTTTTCCCATTTAAACAACAGGACCCCTCTGATGAGACTGATGGGGCCACCTAAAAAATGTAGGTAGCTGCCTTCAACAAGGAGCTGAGTGTCTGGTGCCACTTGAGCCCCTCCGGGGTGAGCTTCTTGGCCTGCCACATACCTTGTTGACCCATGTCAGACTTTTGATCCCACAGGGATGCTTCTCCCATCCTGGGGTGTCTGGGAAGTCCTGGGTGACAGGAAAAAGGGAAAAATAATACTCATCTTTGAAAAGGGGAGAAAGTAGCACCCTGGGAACTACCACCCTGTCAACCTGATCTCTGTGCCTGGGAAGATCATGGAACAGAAGCTGTGCTAAGGGACATGGATAACCGGGCTGCACCAGGGAAAAATCCTGTCTGAGTTAATGCAGTGGCTTTTTTGAAGTAACTATGTCACTGGATCGGGGAAGAGTTACAGACGTCATTTATCTGGACCTCTGTAAAGCCTTTGACATGGCTTTACATCCTTCCCTCCACATTGGAGAGTGATGGATTCCATGGGTGAACTATTAGATTGATTAGGAAATGGTTGGATGGTCACATCCAGGGGGTTGTGGTCAATGGCTCAGGGTCCCAGTGGACATCAGGGACAGGTGGTGTCCCTCAGGGGTCCTCAGTGACCAGAGCCACTGAATATCTTCATTAATGACACAGACAGAGGCACCAAGGGCAGCCTCAGGGAATTTGCAGATGGCACCAAGCTGAGAGGTGCGGCTGACACACCTGGAGCATGGGATGACATCCAGAGGGACCTGGACAGGCTGCAGAAGTGGAACCTCTGGGGTTTAACAAGGCCAAGTGCTGGAGCTGCAGCTGGGTCAGGGCAGCCCCTGGGATCAATCCAGGCTGGGGATGAGCAGAGGGAGCAGCCCTGGGAGAAGGACCTGGGGGTGCTGGGGGGGAGAGCTGGACCTGCCCCAGCCCTGAGCCCCCTGCCCTGGGCTGATCCCCCAGCGTGGGCAGCAGGGGAGGGGGGATTCTGCCCCTGTGCCCCTGTGCTCAGGTGAGACCCCACCTGCAGAGCTGCCCCAGCCCTGGGCAACAACAGCACAAGGACGTGGAGCTGCTGGAGCCAGCCCAGAGGAGGACATGGAGATGCTCTGAGGGGTGGAAACCCTTATGAAGTAAGGCTGAGAGAACTGGCATTGTTCATCCGGGAGAAGACAATCTCTGGAGTTATCTAACTGCAGCCTTCCAGCACCTGAAGAGAACTTACAGGCAAGATGGGATAACACTGTTTACAAGGGCCTGGAGTGACAGGACAAGGGGGAATGTCTTCAAGATGAAAGAGTTTTATCTGATTTATATCATATAAAGATAAAATCTGAATTATATCAGATATTAGGAAAAAAAGTCTTCCCTGTGAGGATGAGGAGGCCCTGGCACAGGTTTCCCAGAGCAGCTGTGGCTGCCCCATCCCTGGAAGTTCCAAGGCCAGGCTGGATGGGGCTTGGAACACCCTGGGACAGTAGAAGGTATCACTGGGGATTTGGACAAGATGACCTTTAAAAGTCCCTGTCTAACCCAAACCATTCAATGATTCTGTGATTTTATGATTCTATGATTCTATGATTTTTTATATGTGTCCTGGGGGCTGGAGGCACACCTGTGTCCCAGCTCCCAGCAGAGCCTGGAGGCTGAGCTGGATCAAGCAACTGATCTGTGAGATAAAACGTAAATACCTATTGCCATGTGAGGTGTCCAGGGCTATCTGGAGTATCACATATGAGAGGATTGTGAGGGGACAGAATCCTTCTGGAGCAAGAGTTAATGCCAGCTGAGATGACCAGGGTCCCCTCAGACGTGTCTGGATTTCATGGTGTGGTTCATGGGGATGTTCTGTGCAGGGCCAGGAGCTTGTGGGTCCCTTCCAGGGCGGGACATTCCATGATTCCATGATTCTGTGACCTGTTTTAAGGCAGCTGGATTGAGTCCTGTGTATTTGCACCAAAATCCCCCCCACCCCCCATGGCAAATTCTACACAGCCTCAGCTACAGGAGACAGGTCCCACCTTGCTGCGGGGTAAGACAAATCCTACAGCTGCAGGAGAGTTTTATCACAGGGATAATTAGAAACTTTCCTACCTGCCATTATTAACTAAATAATTTTATAATTAGTTTGCAGCACTCAAGCCATTTCAGCAGCAGGCGTAGAAATCTCTGAGGAAGGCAGGGAATACCAAGATTGTTTATTCATGGATCCTAGGAAATTTTTCACCATGGCTGTCTCCTGTGGTGGACTCCCTGGGGAGAAGTGAGAATCTCAATCAAGCAATTTTATGAAACTTACTTAACACTCTATCAATGTTCAGATGAGGAGAACAGAAGGCAGGAGGACAGGTGACAACACCCTGAAGAAAGTCAGAGGCCAAGCTGTCACAAATATGGGGAAAGCCATGGTCAGGGTCAGACTGGGAACTCATGCTGGTTGTAGTTATATGCCAGGCACAAGATCTTGGAACACCTTTCCAGTTAAAAGTTTCCCTCTGTTTCTCTGTTGGAATCAATGGATTTTTTTTTACATCAGAATACAAACTAGGTGTTTTTCAATATTATTCTTGATTTCTAGACATCTCTGTTTTAGCAAGGCTCAGATTAAGTCCCGCTTAGATTTTGCTTGAGTTTTGCAGCTTGGCACTAAGGTGATGATGACTTTCTTGAAAGGATCTCATGGCATTTACAGAATAATCTTTTGGTTTGACAAGACAATTATACTGGATCTTACCTTCAAGTAAAGCTACTCAAATTCATTCAGGCAGAAAATTCTGAGGCTGGAAACATAGCTGTTAATTCTGTTTTGTAAACCATATGTAACATATTTTTAAAATAACACTGGTTGTAGAAGATAATTATGATTTGTCTTAAAATACTTCTCTCTCCCAGACTTTGATAAATTTCAATTAATTGCTTTCAGAAATATTTCAGTAACAAATGTAGGAAAAATGTAAGAACTTAATCTATTTTGAAAAGCTGTGGAATTAAAGAAAGGTGAATTTTTAATATTTCTAACAAAAAACTGATACTTTCCCTCCAAAATGCAAAGAAAAAGCAGGAACAAATGGATTATATCCTACTCAGCCAGAGTGGTGACTCCTTACGACAATTTCTGAGATCTATCCTAAACTACACATTGCAAAAGAGAATTTTCAAAAAAGGAACATCAAAAAGAGTATTTTCAAAGTTGTTTTTCTAACATAGAACCATAGATTGGCTTGAATTGGAAGGGACCTTAAAGATCATCTCCTTCCACTTCTCTGCCATGGGCAGGGACACCTTCCACTATCCCAGGTTGCTCCAAGCCCTGTCCAACCTGGGCTTTGGCTATCACTCCTCAAGGATTTTCTTTGAAGTTGGGTGTTTCAGACCAAAATAATTTATTTGAATAATTTCTTTGGCCTCTGTGGCCGTTTCTGGCCGATAATTGTGGGGTTGAGATGAAATCTTTCTTGATCAGCCTTCTTTCCTCCATCCCCTACGCTTCAGGGTAAACCCATGACTCACTGCCCTAGCTCCTCCTCATTAAATGAGGTCCGCAGCCCATCATAAAGTCTGCACAAGAAATGACAGCCCTGGGTAATTTTTGTGAGGAAAAAAAAAAAATAACCCACATGAGAGGGCAATCTCATGGCCATCCTTGCACCTGAAGTGGCAAAGGGCACCAATGGACAGAATGAACCCAAGAAGGGAACACTTCTGGAGACATCCCTAAATAGATATTTATTTTTAACCCTCACACCCAAGCCTGGAAGATCCTGTTCTTTCTGCAGGAGTCCTGTATTAGTGCTCCAGCTGAGGAACATGCATTAGCAACTCTTAGTCTCTTGTACTGAGCATTATGTCTCATCTTTGGGGTCAGATTAATGGAGATTAGTGGTACCACTTAAGAGTTTAAACATCATTCTGACCCAAATTGGTTGTGCAAGCACAACGTATAACATTGCACATGCAAGGCTCTTACTGTCCAGAAAGTGATTTCATTAATTGTTTCAGGGAAGAAAGCTTGTGTTACTTTCTGCTCTAATCCTGAGGTACTGCCCCCCACGCTTTCCACATCCACTGTCAAACACATCTGGTTATCCATCTACGCAAGGATCCATTTAATAATCAAAGATCATTTTGTTATAGCTGCAGTTGGCCTGTCTGCTTGCCTTCCCTGAGTGATTTCATCCATGCCTCTGATCTGTTGGATGTCTGCTCCAGTTTCCACAAAGACTGACACAGGACTTGAGGAAAACCAACAAAAAATAAACAGGCAGAGCACTGCAGAAACTGCTGCACTGTATTAAAACAAATGGTTTTAATTATTTAAAATTAGATGCCTTGGCAGAAGCCATGCAGAAACTAAAAACAGAGGAAGCAAAAATATTCTTGTTTAAGACTACAGAAATGGAATCGATCCTAATAAGTCAAGTTTATTTTTGTGAAATAATTAAAGAAAACCTCTTGCATTTCTCTGGCTGTGTGACCAAAACCAATTTGGAAACACACTGAACTTTTCAAGAAATCATTCACTTAGTTGGATTTGGTCCTGGTGTTATAAAAAATACAAAGGAATAAAAGAGAAGCACTTTCCCAGTGTTGCTTTTAGCATTTCCCATGGGACTGTCTACTGATGTCAGCTGTTTTTTGGACGGAGCGTTAAGAACAAACTCTCATTTCCCTGTTCATGGGCTTGGCAGCCCTTGGCTGGCTCACAGTCTTTGTTCTACCTCAAGGGTCTGCACAAACACATGAGACCAAGGTCCAATTTATGCCTGTGTTTCAATGAAGTGGTTGTCCTGATGTGTGTGACCAGATTCTCCATCCAGCCAAGGGAGGGACAGAGGTGTCTTTGCGGGAGATTGAGCACCCGAGGGAGGCAGACATTTTCTGCCTTGTTTGGCTTTCAAGAGCACCTCCACTTGGCAGAAGAGGAATTTATGTGGTTATTTTAAGAAGCCTCCCTCTTCCCTAAATAATGAAGATGGAGGTATCTGAGTTAGGCAGGCTAAATCACGGGAGTGATACGTCTCCTGGCTCTGCTAAGGAGCAGCAAGTGTCAGGGTGCCATGGTTTACTGTCTCCTCCTGGTGACTGGCCAGGTGTGTGCTCCACTCTAAATTAACCCAAGTCCAGGAGACAAATTCCCAGCTCTCCCAAGAACTGCTCAGGCAGCACTTTTAATAACTTATGTCCATCCCTCCCATCACATACTAGAGACACTGCACCTCCAACACAGGGAGCATTACCTTTTAACCACCAGCCCTTCCTTCAGCACCCAGGGTTGTCCCTTGGGTTTTCTCATCGAAACACTGACCCATCCTGACCCTCTTTAGCTGTCGAGATCTGACAAGATCACAGCCTGGGGTGGTATGGCTGAATTTACATGTGCTTAACAAATTGCCTGTTCACTCAATTACATTTTATTTAATCATCTGTAATCATATAAATTATGCCTGATGGTAGTAAATGTTCGTGTCAGTTCCTAATTACAGATTGATTAATTGACTGCGTTGATTTGTATTACTTATATAAGAATATATGAAGATGATGATAAATTCTTATTAGTATGCAAAATTTCACATGAAACATAGGGGAAACTTTCCTTTCTTTGACACTTACATTCAGTGTATCAAAAATGTTTTGCATTATCCCATGCCCCAAAAAGGGACACTTCCACTACGTTAAAAAAAAAAAAAACAACAACAAAGAAAGGAGAAATATGGTGTGTGTTGCTTGACGCCTCAGATGAGGCTTCAGGCAACTGAAAAAGGATTCCATCCACCAAGAACTTGCCTGTTGCTTTCTACTCACTTCAGTATTGATCTGGACTGCACATCAGGCCAGGTTTTAGCATGAAATTCAAGGCAGTGAGAGAAAAAGTTGTGCTGATGTCACCTGGGGATGAGCCCTCTTGTTGTGGGGTTTAGCTTGGCCACATTACTGCCTTGACAATTGCTCTGAGTTTGGAGGGCAGATGGTTGAAGCCCAGATTTGCTATTAAGAAGGAATTCTGTGTGCTGAAGAATGTCTAGTTTCCCAGAAAAATATTCCACCAGACCAGGCTGCTCCAAGCCCTGTCCAGCCTGGCCTTGGACGCTTCCAGGGGCAGCCCCAGCTCTCCCAGGCTGGCTCCAGAGCAGAGGGGCTCCAGCCCTGGCAGCAGCTGCGTGGCCTCCTCTGGAATCACTTCAGCATGTCCAGGTCTTTCCATGGACATATCGTGACATATCATTCATGAATGCTGTCAGCACTCGTTCCCAGAGAAAACCAGGCACTTTTAATTTGTCTGCCAGCACTGCTACCCTGCTTCTGTCAATCCATGTCTCAAGGTCACCTGGCTCCTCCCACACAGCATGGCAGTCATCCCCAAACTGATGGCTTTTGTGTTTTCAGAAAACTTAATTAGAAAATGTCTACCTTCTGTAGCAAGGTCACTCACAGACATCTTAAATGTGACTACTGAAAAAACAATCCTCGAGGAGCCCCACTAACAAACTATCCCTAGTCTACTTCTATCACTAGAGCCTCTTATTTCCCCTACAGGTAAACACCTCACAATTTTCTTACTAAGCCCCCATTTCTCCATCTCCACTAATCCAGCTAATCCCTCTCTGAAGCAAGGATAAGTGACAGCTTTTTCATTCCCTTATCTAAAAGTTAGGTCTCTTATCAAAGGAATATGCTAAACACAAGTGACACTTTCTGTCTTTAGAAAACCCCAGTTATATTTAAGATCACAGCTCTATATCTGTAGCCATTCTTCCCTCCAAATTTTGTAGCAGTTTTGTCACCTTACTGAGGTAAAAACACTTAATAAACTGAAAAATTAAAGGTTTAATTTATTTCCCACCTTTTCCTGTCTGGGATGGAGATTTTTCAGTGCCTTCACCTAGACTGAATTAAGCTCTCTATCATTTTCTTATTACTCAAAAGTGGTAATTTTCATTTTTTCTGACTTCTCCCTTTGTGTCCAGCCTACAGGGTGGTAACCACATTATGGCCATTAACCCATTCAAGGAACCCTTCTCTGAGCTGTGAGACATCAATGCTTGGGAATCACATCCAGATAACTATCCTTTCACAGTCTACTTCTGAAAGGAGACTCTGGGCTACCCACAAAGGATGAGAACTGGAGACCCTCTCAAAACCCTAATTCCTGAGACCCAAATACCTCATCAGCTTCTTGTTCTCATTATGAAGAAAACATTGAGATTTTGGTTAATATTGGCAGGTATGACAAAGGCAACCTGTTTCTTTCACCTGAATTTTGCCCTCCACCTACCCTGGTTCAAACAGGGTGGGCAGCATAAATCAGTTATGCAGAGGGTAAGGCTTTTAGGTGGATATATCTGTTTGTCTTCCAGTCTGTCTGTCTGTCAGTGCTGTCAGGTGTGGGACATGTCTTGGCATCCCTCTGTTTTGACAGGAGAAGGCCTCTCTGCAAATATGAGTACTCCTGCAGCCCGGGCTTTCTTTCTCCCAAGCCCCTGAGAGAGGCTGGGCAGTGCAGGGAGGTATTTTAGGAGATGTCACTATTATGATTTCTTTCCCAAAATCAGGAATTCTACTGGGTTATTTAGGGATTTTTTTTTTGTGGGGTTTTTTGTTTGTTTATTTTTGTTTTGGGTTTATTTTTTGGAGGCTTATTTTTTTTTTTTGTTGTTGTTGTTTTGGTTTTGATTTTGTTTTGTTATGTTTTCTATTTTCTCCCCTTTCCCTGTCATTACACTGTGTCTCTTTCTTAGGTGTTATTTTCACCACTCTGCAGAAACTGTCCCGGTGGATGCCTGACTCTTGCTGGAAGGGAAACACTCTGCTGCCCACAAGTATGTGAGCTCAGATAAATTACTTACCCATCACTACCTTGGCTTCTCTATCAGAAAAAACTGGTACAAAATGATTACAGAGTGAGGTCTGTTCAGCTAATGCTGATAAAGAGCCAAGGGACTGGGCATGCAGCATGCAGTAGAAACATCTACCGTGTTGCTGTTGCTAACATGGTCACTTACATTCCTGTGTGTAAATAAATCTTGAAGGGGAAAAGCCTCTGGGATGCCCAGGAAACACACAAATGCTGGAAACATCTCATCCATTAATGGTGAACTGAATTTCTAAGCTGGAGAGGAGTGAGTTGGGTTGTTCTGTTTTCACTCAGGTCTTTAGGTTTTGAGTTCAGGCTTGGTTGTGCGCCCTTTGTGACAGAGAGAATCTTTTTGCTCTGTGCTTCTGCCCTGCAGGCCATGGTGAATCTGCTAGAAGAAGGGGTGCCAGGGAGGGACTGGGAGGTTCATCCACCTATCCATTCACCTCCCCACCCACCCACCTCTTGGCTGATCTGTCCACTCCCACGCAACAAACTGACCCAAAAAGCCCCAAAACTATATTCGCCACTCCTCTTTTAGTCTTCTCAGCTTGTGAGCTGACAGCAGACTTGCCATAATTATCTCATTTTTACAAGTTTAACAGGATCCCACCCTTCTTTTTTCAACAGCCCTCTAATGCTTTCCATGAACAGGGCAGGAAACGCAGCTCAATAGACATATCCACAACCAGATGTTTAAATCATGATAATTGTTTTTACAAAGCTAATCTATTTGGTCAAACAAGCAGAATTACGCTGGTGCTTTTTAAAAATGCAGTAGATCTGTGGTTGATGCGTTAGTATCAGTTAATTCTCATAAAAGGTCATTAATGGTGCCTACAGTGAAGTGCAGGACTGGACAGGCTGGGTCAGAGAGAGAGGGTATCTGCATGACTGGTGTGCAATGCTCAGGGTCAGAGCATTGCAAAATTATTCTCTTCAATTATTTACGTCTTTCCATCGACTGCACGGTGGGCTTGGGCCCGTGCAAGGAGTTTCTGCTGCCCTTGCAGGGCTTTTCCTTTTCCTCAGGAATGGCATTCATTTAAATCAAAATGATCTGGTGGAATCCTGTCCTGTTTCCTGTGGCTGACAAAGGTTCAGGGAGGAGGGTGGGTGGAACTGCTGCAGTCATTCGAGGCTGGGGAGCCCTGTGCTCCCTGATATGGTAATCACTGCACATAAATCCCCTGAGTCCATCCTGCACGAGCCCCTCACGAGGAGATCTCACCATCAGGTATAAAAACGAGGCTGGGAAGAAGCATTAAGGCTGCCAAACTCATAGCAGATTTTATCCTTGTTATCATCATCATCAACAGCAACAAAGAAGTTTAAATGCTTCTCTCTCCCTACCTCCAAACCTTCAGCGAAAGGAGTTCAACTTAATTTTACTTTATTTTTTTAAAATTCTTGTTATTTTATTTTGCTGATGGCAACAGCATCAGGCATGCTATATATCAGCCATGATATATAGCCTTACGAGCTGACTGTTGACAACTTATGGCTCTTTTGTCTGGGTTTGCCTACTTGGCTGTTTAATTACGTGAAGTGCCTGTTTTTTCCGCGCCACGCTCATTCCATACCGGCGGCTGCTGGAATTCATGGATGGTGCTATGTTTACATCAGCCATCAAGCTGATATTTTCAGACACATTAGCATGACCATGCTGCAAAACATGTGGTAGGAGGAGTTGCTATTGCAGCTCTTTGGTTCATCTGCGTGAGCTACATCAGCCAGAGTGTTTCTTAGAATAAAGTGATAGAATTCTGTGATTCTATGAAAATGTTTCCCTTCCTAGTTTCAATACCTCCTTGCATCCCTTTTCTTTTTTCCTTCTTTTTTTTTTTTTTTTTAATGTTAATGGAATTTAAATTATTGACCATAACAATTTAACTTTTGATGAAAATAGCAATTAATAGAGAGGGCATTAGAGAGAAGGATCCTCAGACTTTATGAGTATGGATTACTGTAAGGCTACATAATAAAATGATTACAGCATGCATAAAAGGTCATTATTGCTGTAATAATGCCGTCCCAAAGTAGCTTTTTCGTTCTGCAGGACTGAAACTTGCTACCAAACTTAAATGAAAAGCAAGAAGTTATGTCTCAGACCTCTGTTACCGCAAAATTTAGAAATTAACCGGAAAATCTGATAACCATTTTCATTAATGTTGTTCAGGAATCTATTCTCCCGTCCCTTTATCTCCTGAAAGGAGAAAATTTAAGCATGGAAAGGGGCAAAATTTTTAAACGGGGAAGTCTGGAATTTGTGATAGAAATGTCACTGATGTTTTTCATGAACTTCATGTAACTGTAGCGAGAGATCCTTACTAAGATCCATGTCTTCTACCATCTAAAATAAGAAAAAAGCCTGAGCTAGAAGATATATTCCATGTCTCTGTTCTCTTTAATCTACAGATGGTGCTTGTGAAATAATACTATCTGAGTGGACATCTTGTCTGAAGAGCAGAATAAAGTGCTGTCCTAGGTTTACTCACATGAGCATATTTGCTTTTTTGACATTATTAGAACAAAAATAAAATTTCTGGTTTGGCTTTGGATCTTTGCACACTCTTCTAAAATGAGAGGGAAGCAGTAAAAATGAAAATTGAAATAAAGTAGTTCAAAGTCTGCTAATGACCCTTGAAAAATGAAGTTTTTAAAGTTTTAATCCTGAAATTTGGGCTGTGTCTTCTCATGTCTGAAGCACCTCAAATGCACCATGAATGTGACAATAGACTTGGTTGCCTTCCAGTGAGATCTTAAAGAAATTCTGTCTGCTCCACCTAGGCCAAAAAGCCTCTCCCATCCCACCTCCATTTAATATTTGTCTTCCCACCTTTCTCTCTCGTGTCCCTCCAGCTCAAACCTCTCAGTGGCCGAAGGTGGTGGCCTTTCATCAGCCATCTTCATGGTGACACTTCTGGCAAGGCCCAAAGTTGACTCTCCACTTTGGGGCATCCCTATACCCACTTTAGTGGATTTAGGAATACAATTCCTATTAACCTCTAAGAGGATTTAGGCCCTCATATCACTTTACTTTAAAAGAATTTAAGAGAACCTCCACTGAGCATTGCAAAACTTGAACAATTTGCCCTTTTGGAAGAGACAGATGTGCTATGGGATTGTGTTGTGGAAAAGGAATGAGGCGTAAATACCAGCAGCCTCATTTACCTTCAGGGGCTTGAAATTCTAAACAAAGAGATGCCCAAAGACCACCAGAAAAAAAACCTTGTATTCTTATCCATGTAGCTACAAATGCTCATTTCCCATTTTAATCTCTGTCCAGAGGATGAGGAGGCAGAAGGCATATAATTTCAATTAATCTGAGATCTGCAAGTATAAGGAGCTATAAAAGAGCTTATTATTATTTATTTCTCCAGGCATTTTACCCATGTACCATTAGAGACATACAGCTAAATGTGCCTTCTGTGTCAATGACAGTGGTCTGTGAAATAGCAAACATTAAAAACCCATAGGAGAGGTTATCCTTTCATATCTGATGGAGGTTTCAGTAAAATGCTTGGGTGGTATTTCACCTGGATGCCAGAGAGCTGTGTACAGCACACAGCTACACAGACTGCTGAGGCACCTCCAGTGCTGGGACAGCTCTGGGCCCCTCAGCACAGGAGAGACACCGAGGGGCTGGAGCGTGTCCAGGGCAGGGAACGGAGCTGGGGAAGGGGCTGGAGCCCCAGGAGCGGTTGAGGGAGCTGGGAAAGGGGCTCAGCCTGGAGAAAAGGAGGCTCAGGGGGCCCTTGTGGCTCTGCACAAGTCCCTGGCAGGAGGGGACAGCCGGGGGGGTCGGGCTGTGCTGCCAGGGAATAGGGACAGGAGGAGAGGGAACGGCCTCAGGCTGGGCCAGGGGAGGTTTTGTTTGGATATCAGGGAAAATTCCTTCATGGAAAGGCTTATCCAGCCCTGGCAGAGCTGCCCAGAGCAGTGGTGGAGTCCCCATCCCTGGAGGGATTTAAAAGCTCTTTGGGTGTGGCACTTGGGGACATGGGTCAGTGGTGGCCTTGGCAGTGACAGGGGACTGGTTTGAATTGGTAATCCTGGAAATCTTTTTCAATCTAAACTCTTCTGTGATTCTCTGCATAACATGGGACATAGCTGGGTTTTGAAGATGACCTGCAACACTGTCCACGGATGTATTCAGCACCTAAAATGTCATCATCTCACTAGGGGTGGCAGCTCTTCCTTTTCCTTATCCTCCTGCTGCCAGGAGGTCTCCACTGTGCTATGGAATGCCCCTCTCTGGGGTTGCCATGCAGCAGTTCCATGGAGCATCAGTGCCCCAGAACTTGGGTCTCCAGGCTGCCAAACCAGTGTCTGCTGGCCAGGGCTGGGTGGTTCCTGAAGGGCTGAATCATGGAGATCACAGAATCACAAAGTGAAAGCATGGTTTGGGTCGGAAGGGAGATTTAAAGGCAGTCTAGTCCAAGTACCTTGCAAGAAGCAGGAACATCTTTAACTAGATCAGGTAACTCAGAGCTTTCTCCAGGCTGGTCCCGAGTGTTTCCAGAGAAGGGGAAACCACCAGCTCTCTGAGATACCTCTGCTTGTGCCTCACCTCCCTCAGTGTAAAACTTTTCTTTCTAATGTCCCACCTGAATCTTTTCTCTTTTCATTTAAAACCATTCTCCATTGTCCTATCACTACATGACCTTGTCAAAGATCCCTCTCTGTTCTCCTGGAGCCCCTTTAGGCCTTGGCAGGTGCTCTGAGGTCTCCCTGGAGCCTTCTCTTGTGCAGGTGAGTAAGCCTTACTCTCTCAACCTGCCTCCAGAGTGAGGTGTTCCAACACAAAGTGCTGCTGAACCCCAAGCAGGGTGTCCTGAGACCTGGCAGGGTCCTTCAAATAGGGGCACTGGAGAAGAGAGGGAGGGTGCAGGAAGGATGGGAAGCTCCTTGAGAAGCTCATGAGGAAGGAGACACAAACATGTTGTGGTGAGCATGGATGTCAGCAGCACCCCACACTGTACAGGAGTGACAGACAGAGTGATGTTTCATTCCTGGAGACTCACTGCACTGCTATTACAGTAGCTGCTGCCACCCCTCATCATACTTTTCTGCCCCTGCACCCCTCACTCCTCTTTTTAATGATTAAATGACTGCATTTGGTAAAGGCATGATAGGAAAAAAAAATAAAATAAAAAAATTATTAGAGGCTCCTTCATCTCCTCCTGAGGGGGGACAATGGCACAGAGGCATCTGTGTGCATGTTTAATGGGTTCAATTTCCTTTCCCTGCCATGGTTTGGTGGCTGACAAGGGAATGCAGCAAGATGGTGGTTACTGCTGCTTTATTGAACGGGACTCCATGAACACCCACTTGGGTATAACACGAGCCGTGCCCAGGCTTCCCTCTCCTCAGCATCTGTGCACGTGGCCAAGGGCAAGCGCTTCTCTGAGAAGGATCATCCCCCCTTTTCTCTTCCCTCCCCCTCACCCCCTTCAAAGTAGCCAAACTGACACAAAGGACGCTGGCAAACTGGATGTGCTGGAAAAGCAGAGCTCCCGGAACGCCCCTTGGAGCGCCATAAATGTGTGTAGAAGGAAATTAATTGAATGCTGTGTATCGAAGGAAATAACAATAACAATAATCACGCACATCCCTAGCAACTAGACAGGGAAAAGATCTATGTGGTTCTTTCGCCTCTTCTCTGCCAAGGAGTGATTATTCTCTTCCCCAGTTAATCCCAGAGGCATCAGGCAGATATTTTGAAGAGAGAAGGTGTTTTTCCAAGGGCAGATAGGTGCTAATGTCGGAAGAGGAGGCATGATCCTTTTGCACTTTCCAAAGGGGATGAGGGAGGTCTCACTCTGGTGCTGATTACTAGATTCAGCAGTCCTGAGCCACAGTGATCATGAGGACCAGGATGGAGGATGGGACTCCATCATCTCATGTGGGCAGCACAACAGACAGAGCTGTAGAATCCAAAAAAAATTTGGACTGGAAGGGACCTTTAAAGGCCGCCCTGTCCAATCCCCTGCCATGGGCAGGGATGGCTCCCATTAGACCAGGTTGCTCAGATGCAAGGTTGGAGTGGCTCTGCTGGCATGGACAGAGATCTCGTGCTGGTTCTCTGCACAGGGTGTTTTTGAGGCCAGCAAGATTATTATTATCTTTATAAGATAGTAAATTATTATTAATATCTTTATAAGATAATTTTAGATGCCACATGCAAGCAGATTTTTGCCTGTTGGTTGAGCTGCTGTCCTCAAATTTGTTTTCTCACACAGAGACACCCAGTTCATACTGGGCTGTGAGTATAAACTCACAAGTTTATAAAACAAGAGGTTTCCCCAGAATCTAGGCAGGATTTGCAGCCACACATGGTTCTTCTCTCCTTGCTTTGAAGAATTCCATCTCCCTTCAGGACCCTAGACCAGCCTTGAGCTGAAACATCCCTGCCACACGCAGGAGCTGATGAGTGGTCCTTCCACTCCTGGGGAGGGAAGCCTTGAGGAAACTAATGGCCATAAGAGATTGTGGGGATTGCTTGGAAGAACTGTGCAGATTGGGGATGGGATCTGATCTACAGGATCTCCCTTCCAGCTGTGGCTTACACCGAGGTGTGGGAGGTGTCCAGCTAAAAAAGTGCCTGTGAGTTGGATGGACTAAATCCATCTCTTTCCTTGAAACCCTGACAGCTGCTTTGCCTCTCTTCACTATCACTCCCCATTTATAAAGAGCTGATGAGAATATGCTTCTGGTCTCTCACACTGAGCCTTCATTCATTAATAGTTACAAAAGGTTTTGAGATCCTCAGATGGCCAGTGTGAGAGAAGTAATTATTTATTAACAGCTTCTGTGAAGGTGTGGGCAGCCATATTACATCTCTCCAGGGTATTTAATTTAGGTGCTGAGCATTTATTGTGAGTCTGAGAAAGTAATTGCTGATCTGGGCAGCGGGAGGTGAAAAGATTTATTTTTTTATTTTTTTATTTTTTTATTTTTTTTTTATTTTCTGTACCTGAATGAGATGCCTATAAACGCAGATCATATCTTTAACAGTGGAGATAAAGAGTTGACACCAAGGGACCAACAGTCCTTGAGACTTTTACCGAGGCTGAGATGTGCCTTTGTTCAACACCCTGTTGGAGGGTGCCCAGGGATGGTTGGGGTGATGGAGGCAGGGGTGCCGTGCTGCTCTCCCCTTGGGCATCCTGCAGGTGTTGGGAGGCTGGCAGCGGGCGAGCATCTCCTCACGAATTTCCCCTGGGCTGATGTTCACCTTGCCCTGGCCTCCCTCCGGGGGCTGACCCTGCTGCCCAAATTGTGCCCGTGCCCTCCGCAGGTGTGTGGGGACAGCGCTCACCGCGCTCCCAGACGCGGCGGTAACACGGGGCCTTTGCCATTAAGCGCCTTCCGTCTCCTTTTCTTTTGTTAAAACCAAATGGAACAATGTAATTAGCTTGTTACAATTAAAGTGACTCGACTGGATAAATTGTAATCACCCAGACTGAAGTTAGGCATCCCTGCAGGTCCCGGCCAGAGCAGCTGAGCTGCCTCATTTGCATAATTAAAATATACAAATGATAATGGATTTTGTACTCAATTTCCAGCGGCTGTAAATTCGAGAAACTATGAAATTAGAATAACTGAGATGGAACCCGCCTTGAGGTAATGAGGATGACAAGTTTTGACAGTAGGGGTGTTTATAACACTAGTTTCTCGCTGCAAAATAAATAAGTACAAAAAAGATTAGACAGTGATATTACTTAATAGTTCCATGGACAGTGGGGAAAGGAGATAGACTGGTGATTACCTCTGCAAATTTACGCTGCCTTTTTGACAAGCTCACTCCTAACCTTAGGGGACACCTTTCTCCTGATTATGAGAAATTGAGAATGAATTAAATGCATAAAAAGGGTTGTCACGGATAGACAAACTAAAGGAAAAGAAATGAAATTAGTCTTGCCATTTTAGCTTGCCGCAGGAGGAGGGGGGAGAGGGAAGGGGAAAAGGCAGGGAGAGAGGTTTCAGTGCTCCTGCAAGGAGGAAATGGAGAGACTGAGTGGTCCAGAACCAAGGCTGATTTCACAAGAAATGGAAAGTCCTTGGAACCCCAGGTAAAAACAGGAGAGAAAATAAAAAAAAAAAAAAAAAAAAAAAAAAGAGGTAGATAATTACTTGGGCAGGGAAGCTACAGGTTCAGTCTAGCAAGGAATTGTGGTTTTTTATGAATGGCTTTGTGATTTTTTGTTGGTTTTTGGTTTTGTTTGTTTGTTTGTTTGTTTGTTTTTTGTTGTTGTTGTTGTTGTTGGTTGGTTGGTTGGGGTTTTTTTTTACATTTCTCAGGAAATATTTCCTGCCTCCATTTTTAGGCTTTTAGATCTCCTGAGAACCTGTCAGAGCTGGAAATCTGGGCTGAGCCAGGAGTGGGCAGGTTGCCTGGCATTTCTGACTTCTCTTAACCTACACATCCAAAATAGCAGCTGTTTTATTAATATACACTTGTCCAAAACAGTTTTGTCCAAAATTATTCTGCGAAGCCAAGTAAAAAAATGATGGTTTCTGTTGTCCTCAGCTTTTCCACTTAGTCCAAAAGAATTAATTAACTATTGAATGTGGTGGAAAATGCTTTTTTTGTAATTTTTCGCTCTTTCAGTAGGACATTCAGCAGCATAAAGAAAACTAAACTTGTTAGGAGCAAGTGTTGAGCAGAAGATCTCCCTGGAAGGGTGTGAGAGTGGGGAGCAGAGGGTTGGAGCCAAGACTTTTTCTGGTGAGCAGGATTTACCTGCTTGCAACTTCTGTGAACTGGTCCTAGGATATGCTGATTTTGCTTTTTATTCACCCCTTTTTTGCTCTGGTAGGAACTGCAGTGGTCAGCTCAGATGGAAATTCCAAACCCATAAATGGCTGGATCTTCCAGGTGGTTAAAAACAGGCATTTGTTTGCTCTGGAATGAGGAAATTGATTAGGGATTGGTTGAAGGAAAGCTGGCACAATTCTGGTGCTGTTTTCCGTGTGGAGGCAAGGGTGGGACCATGGGGGTTTGGGAGCGCTGAGGACCAAACCTGCCTTGCCAAAGGGTTTGGAAAAGGCGATGGAAACTCCACCATCCATCTCCCTTCTCCAGGATCCTATGGATCCCATGCTCAAAAGCTTATAAATCCTCTGTACTCCAGTGAAATTCTAATAATGTCACTGGTAGCCTGAAATAAAGGAGGTGGAAGAAGATGAAGGGAGGTGAGAGAGATGGGAAAGGAGGAGAAAGAGGGAGAAAGCACAAGGGTAAATAGGAGGGGTAAGCAGGGAAGGCAAGAGGTACCCAAAAAGCAAAGAGTGCAGAGGTGCTGAGAGAGATGGGCTGGGGCTGGGGGACTGCAGTGGGTCCCATCCTCAACCATAATTATCAGCAGGAGCACTTTCTCACCCTGCATGGAAATATTTTTACAGAAACTCTGTCTCCCTCTGCTTGCACACAGCCATGGGTCAAAACAGTGCAGTGCTCTATATTTATCTTTTGAATATCACCTGAATTAATCCTGCTGTCCTCCAAAGAGTGCTGCTTGCTTTCAGACCCGTTGGGTACAGCTTCCTTTCCTCTCTTCCCTTTTTCCTAGCCTTCAGTGTGTTTCCAGTTCAGGTACAGCCGTCATTTACATTTTATAGTTTTCTTTACAGCATCTTGTTATTGCGTTATCTGTTAAAGAATGTATTTTTAATGTGTTTTATAGTATGCTTTATAAATAAGTTATTAAAGAATGTACCTGCAGCTAGTGATCACTTAATAAATATTAATAAAGCAATTCCAGATGAGGCCATCATTAGGAGTGCTGCAGAACACCCTTGCTAGCTACCTAGAAAGAGTTTCTGTGCTGGTTACCAAAAAGTTCACGAGAGTTAAGGAGCAGAGATGGGAAGGATCAGGGTGCCCAGAGAAGCTGTGGCTGCCTCATCCCCAGAAGTGTTCCAGGCCAGGTTGGACAAGGCTTGGAGCAACCTGGGGTAGTGGAATGTGACTTGGAACAAAATGATATTCCGGGTGCTTTCAAACCTAAACCACTCTGTGATTCCAAGATTCTTTGAAGGACACATTTTGCAATGTTTTTCTGACCCATAACTCCAGACCGACATGGTTTTTGTTTTGTAGAGGTTTTATGGTTTTTTGTTTGTTTTGGTTTGTTTGGGGTTTTTTGTTTGGTTGGGTTTTTGCAGTTTTTGCTTGTTTGTTGTTTTTGTTTTGGTTTGAGGTTTTGTTTGTTTGTTTGCTTTGTTTTTTTGTTTTGTTTTTTTAATGAAATACCAATAGCAAGTATTGATGAAGTACCAATAGCAGATATTAAGAAGGGGAAGGTAAAAATAGAGAAAGGGACTCTGAAGATATAGCTGGGTTTGTGTCCATTACAAGTGAGGAACACAGAGATGGCTTTGCAGGAGGTTATCTCACTTCACTGGCTTTTCCACGTCTGACTAAAATATTATCTTAATACTAAGAAATAGTCAATTGTATTCTTCCATATGACTGAATTTGTATTTTTTGATAGCCAGTAGACAAAATCTTATGGTAAATATGGTCATTGCCTTCTATTTTGCAAATCTATTTTGGTTCTATCTAGAGGACACTTAACAGCATCCATGGGTGGGTGATCTGATGACAGACAAGGGCCTTTTGTGTGGGGAGTAAAGCACCTAAATCCAGGCAATTCACAAGATTACTTACTGTACAACAAAGAATTTGAAATTTTATAAACTCAGCTTGCACAGGGTCAGTAGGATTGTGAGCAACAGCTGGATTAGTCACAGCACCACTGGACATTGTGCAGTGGTTGCACAAAACTGCCCTTGGTGTCTGAGACCAGAGCAGGCAGGAGGGTGTTCTCTTCTGTTCATGCAGGGGCTGATGGAGGAGACCCAGGGGAGGTTTGATATTAGGGAAAACATCTTCAAAAAGGGCTGTCCAGCCCTGGCACAGCTGTCCACGGCAGTGGTGGAGACACAGTCCCCTCCCTGGAGGGATTTAAAAGCCGTGTGGATGTGACACCTGGTACATGGGTCACTGGTGGCCTTGGCTGTGCTGGGGGAATGGTTGGACTTCAAGGTCTTTTCCAGCCTAAATGATTCCATGATTCTGTGAGTCCCAAGAATTTCAGATCACTCATCATAGTTCCTATCCATGATCCTGTTCTAGGCTGCCTTCTGGAGCAGCAGACCTCTGACAATCACCTCTGCCAGTCATTGGCATCTGCCATGTCTTTTTTCCATGTGGTGCCACAGTTAATTGTGACCACTGGGGATATATTTGTTTCTCCATTAACATCCACCTCCTTCTTTAATCACATGGAAGCTTCCTCCCACCCTCATTTCCTTGCCCAACTCCATGGCCCTTATTCAGATCCGTGTTTCCAGCAGATCAGAGATGCTCCCAAAGGGAAGAAAGTGCTTCATGAGGGAAGAGGCAGCAAAGTTGGATTCCTCCTTCCACCTCCCCTTTTCTGCTCTCATTAGGGGCCAGGTACCCTCCTCCCAAAGCCCAGAAAGCAAAGGATAGGTTTGAAACTTCCCTCCTCTCTCTGCAGCTCCCATAATTGCCTTTGACACTGTTTATCATCTGTGATAATACAGCTGTGCCCTGTTACCTCCAGCTGCCCTAATTCGTGTTATCAGTCTGGCACCAGGGAGAGGGAGGTGAGAGGTACAGAGGAGAGGTGAAGCCATTACAGAGCTGACAGGGCAGTGAGAATGGAGGGTGGTGATGGACTAGCCATCACTTGACCTGAATGCAAACATACATCCTATTGGATTGACCTTTCCCTGAGAGTAATGGATCTCCTCGTGCATCATTTTTGCTACATTGCTGGCCATTCCAAGGAGATGGTTTCTGGTAATTAAGATAGATCCCTCATATAATCCACCCACAGCGACAATCAATAGGCGCCTCCAGAGGGATATTTCCAGATTATTGCTATGTCAGCGCAACTTGTGGGAGCTTTGTAGATCTTACAGTGGGAAACATGACCAGGAAAGCAACACAGGGACGATTTCTGGGGAGGCAAAGGGTTTGCAGGAGCCATGCAGGGTGTTTGCAGCTGCACATGGGTCACTGTGGCCTCTCTTGTTTGGGATGGCAAACACGTAAGAATTATGAACCCCAACACAGCTGTAAGGAAATGTCAGTGCAGAAACTCCACAGTCCTACATGAACATAAACCTGTAATAAGCAGACTCAGAATGGAATGACTGCAGCAGGGTGCTGAGGTGGCCTCTGGTGCTATCCTGGCTTGTATCTGCCATAGTGGGGCCAGCAGGACTAGGGAAGTGATTGGAAGGGAAGTGATTGTCCTTTTCCACTGCATGAGGCTGCACCTTGAGTTCTGGTTTCAGTTTTGGACCCCTCAAAACAAGAAAGACATTGAGAGGCTGGTATGTGTCCAGGGAAGGGAATAGGGCTTGGGAAGGGTCTAGAGAGTAAATCATTAAGGAGTGGCTGAGAGAACTTTCTGGCTCTGCACAAGTCCCTGTCAGGAGGGGACAGCCGGGGGGGTCGGGCTGTGCTGCCAGGGAACAGGGACAGGAGGAGAGGGAACGGCCTCAGGCTGGGCTAGGGGAGGCTCAGGCTGGGCATTGGGAGGAATTTTTTCATGGAAAGTGTGGTCAGACCTTGGCAAGGTCTGCCCATAGTGGTGTTGGAGTGCCCATCCCTGTAGGTGTCCAAGGAATGCCTGGATGTGGCACTCAGTGCTCAGGCCTGGGTGACAAGGTGGGGATCAGTCACAGGTTGGACTCAAGCTTGGAGGTCTTTTCCAACTTTAAACTTTCTCTGATTGTATAAATCAAACTCGTTCTCTCGCTCTTCTCAGTTGAGAAGGTGCTTTCCTGCTCATGCTTCCTCCTTTTTTAGGTGCTGTTTTGAGTACCCATAAAAACTTTGTTCCCTGCACTATACACAGGTACAGGGCTACTGGCACTTGCAAAGGTGGAACTGGGAAAAAAATCTTTGTTTTCATTTGAAAATTGAGCATGTTTGATGGAGGTGTCCTCCCAGGAGTGCACATCAGAGGAGGATACAAGTGCCTCTTGCTCCTGTTGATTCAGCCACTTCTCTAGTTGTCAACCAAATACCACAGTGTCTTCAAATTCCAAGTATGGATCTAGGAATGAAACCCCTGCATGCTGCCATTGTACAGAGCAAGAAGCTACCCAGTTTCTGCTGCCCCCACTCCATTTGTGCTGCCTCCTTTGGTGGTACAAAATCTGTCAGCGGAATGAGGAAATTCAGAATGTTGGGTGTGGTTCAATTCCCTGGTACTTTATCCAGCTAAGCGAGGACACTCCCCTGGAGCTTATGTCTATTAGAATTTAAGAAAAGACCTGAGAGCTTTGGAGTCTCTGCATTGCATCCTTGAATCATCCATCAGTCCTTGATCTTCTTAAGAATGTCTTTTTGCTCCTTTTTGGCTCCTTTTGGGCAGGTCTGACTATATATATTCATGCCCCACCATGAAGACTAGAAGAGAAATACTAATTCTAAAGAAACATTCTGAGATACCAAAATTCCAGTGATGGTAATACATAGCATATTTTATGGAGTCTCACACTGTGCATCATTTGCTGCAAGAAATGACAGTAAAATACATGTTTTTGAATATTGGGTCTTCTCCAGTACCTTTTTGTGGGGTTCAGTAGCCCATCGAGTTGGTGAGACACATCAGCAGCATCAGTGTTTTGGAACTCCAGCGTGAGGGCTGGCTTTGCAGCTCCTGAGTCATGTGGTAAAACCCCTGCTGATGACAAGAGGTTCTGAAATTTATTCCCTTAGTCATATTGATCTAAGAAATGCAGCCAAACACGAGTTGGGATATGCGCTTTAAAAATGTCAAGGGGAAATTATTTCAAGCTCTGAATATATATGAAGTTAATAACTTGCCTCTTCCCATTTCCCTTTTTAGCTTTCATTCTGGATTGCTGACCTGATTTTCCAGAAAGGGATATTTGGTGGGTCAGTGGTAGGGAGGGATGCAAATGATTCCTTGTTCAGAGCCCATTTTTTGCCACCAGAGCCTGGTCTTGCAAAGTCCTCTGAGGGCTTCTGGGCTGAGAGGAAACCTCCAGAGTGTGACTTTTTTTTTTCTTACTGAGTGTTTCACATTTACCTGATGCACATTCTTCATCTGAGTCTTCTTCTAATTTGTCTTCATTCTGGATATAATAACATCTTCAGATGTTCTGGTAAAAGGGAAATGTAGGAACCCCCTCTTTCAAGAGAAAATCTCTTATGGAGGACCCCAACCTTTGAATTACATTCCAAACATTGAGACATACTCTCTCATCTCCAGGTTTTGTTCTTTATGTTTCCATGAATTTATGGGACACTTCTGCTCTTTGTCCCTCCTAATCTTTTAAATCAGCTTTACATACCTTCCATGGCCAGTTTGATCTTCACGGCTTTTCATGTTGTGGGTTTTTTCGTTGCCTTTTTTTTTCATTATAGCTTTCCATTTCATGTTAGCACATAAAGAAAAATGCATTTTATTGGAATGGCTATGTCACAGCAGAGATTATTTTTTCTCCCTGTGGATGAAACCAGATACTGTTTTTCATGTGGCTCATGTTATAACAATCTCACTCTGGCTGTATGGCCAAAACCAAATTGTAGTATTTTGAGAGGAAATTCTTATTATTTAAATGCAGTTTCACCCATGATACATTTTAGAGCTATAAAAGAACATTAACTGGTTCTTATTTTATTTGTTTCATAATACTAAGGGTTTATATGAATTGATAAAGCTCTTAAAAAGTCGATTATATTTGTACCTCTCCACACTACTGTGTGCAAAATTTGTAAACAATAATAAAAAGAGATCTGTCCACCACTCAGCCAATGTAATATCTTTTTTAAAAGGTATGGGTGCTTTTCTGATTGGACTTAAGAAAAATAATCTGATGGGTGATTTCTCTTAGGCCAAATCAGCACCTTCCCTTTGGGGACAGGGAGGCAAACACTACCCCAGCAGAGGTGCGTGACATTAAATATAGAGAAGTCTTGAACTTCCATTTGGGCAAAGATAAGCAGTACCAAAATGCAGCTACTTTGGAGGAAGCAGGTGACTGAAGTTTTTATGGAGTAACTCAAGAGTTTTTGAGACTTCTAAGTCTCCAAATTTTTTCCCACCCCCCACCCCCCCTGCCCCCTTGATATTTTTCCAAGAGTTGTAGACTGGTTTAGGTTGGAAGGGATCTTAAAATCTCATCATAGTTCCAATCCCCTGCCATGGGCAGGGACACCTTCCAGTGTCCCAGGCTGCTCCAAGCCCTGTCCAGCCTGGCCTTGGACACTGCAGGGATCCAGGGCCAGCCCCAGCTGCTCTGGGCACCCTGTGCCAGGGCCTGCCCACCCTCCCAGCCAGCAATTCCTTCCCAATATCCCAGCTGGGCCTGCCCTCTGGCACTGGGAAGCCATTTCCCCTTATCCTGTCATTCCAGGTCCTTGCAAATAGTCCCCTCTCTTTTTCTTGTCAACTCCTTCAGGTCCTGGAAGGTCACAATTAGGTCACCTTGGATCTTCTTTTCTTCAGGCTGGAAGATCCCAATTCTCTCAGCCTTTCCTCATGAACAGAAGTGCTCCAGCCCTCTGATCATATTGATGTCCCTGTGAGAAGCTGCTTCCAGCTCACCTGGGTGCAGGATTGGTAGCTCCCCACTAATTCCTGGTTCAGTGTCACAAACTCATTGGTCTGCCATCACAGTCTATTGGCAGCAGGTACCAGACCATCAGACCCACCATAAGGATGGGCCTTGGAACAAATCCCCTAAATATTCCGAGATTCATTTAATCTGATCTTAAAAATAATTCCTAGTAAATAGAAGACCATAAATATCTTCAGATCTCGAGACACCTTTAGTATGTATGTGTATGTGTGATTGTGGATTAATATCTTTCTGAGCTCCAGTGAAAGGGGCCATTATAAAAATGAGGTTGGCTAAGATGATTAAACATTATTTACAGAAAGGACATGGGTCTGATTAAATCATGGGAAGGGGGGGTCTGTTTTATGGTGACAGGAAAAAATACACATCATTCAATAGAGGTGCTTGCTTCATTTCAGTAATTAGGGACTAAAGCAACTTGGACAGTCTGTCAGCTCCAATATCGTGGCATTAACTGGTAGATCATGTAAATAAAGGCTGTGTGATTAGATCAAAAATTAAAAGCCTATAATTTTTCCTGTTACCTTGCAGTTTACTATTGAGGTCTGTTGAAATGCTCTCACCAAGCACACACCTCCAAGAATAATTATTTATAGGACTGTATTTTTTAAAACTCCTTTAATAGTTTCCCCTCTAGAGCCCAGTTAAGTGACCAGATTTTGGGAGGCTCTTGCTAGACAGCTCCACGAAGAGATCTCATGGTAGCAGAGCTCAGAATCTCAGGTTGCTATTAGCTGCTTTTTTCAAAATCAGACCCTAAAAATTTCTGCTATAAATATTTTTTTTTTTACCTAGTCTTGGGTCCAGGTTTATTTTATTAGTGTGGGCAAGAGAGAAAGAGATTTCAGTGCTTTTCCAATAAACTCCTTGGCATGACAGAGGTATAAAATGCAGCCAATCCCATCTTCTATGTATCCTGCCCAAGGTTTGGGCTACGCTGGAATCATACTGAAATGCAGAACTGGGTGAGTGAGACTGGAAGTCCTTGTCAGGCACCTTACTGAGGGTAAGTGTCAGCAAATTATGGGAACTACAAAGGGAGGAGGAACCTTTAAATAACCAAGTGTTCATAGAACCATAGAATGGTTTGAGTTGGAAAGCCTCTTTTAGACGTCATTTATTAAACACCTTCTTTTCCCAGGGTAACTTCTTCCTGGAGGACACCTGACTATTTCTGGGTGCCTCAGAGCTAAACTATTGCTGGGGTAGGGAGACAAACAAGAAATCTGTTTCATCCTTCCACAGATGGCAAGAGCAGGTAGGGAAAAATGGACTCAAATAGGACCCGTTTCTCTTGCCCAGCCAGCAGGGCCGTGGCCACCCGTGGGCAAGGATCTCCAGATGTACAGTCACTGTCTTGCCTGGTGAAGTTAATTTTCTGCAGCAGCACATTTTTTTGAAACTCACTGAGTGTGGCCCTCTGTCACCTGTGATTGTGCCACCCTTTGTAGTCTTCTGCTGTGGACAGCCACAGCTTTGTGCTTGGATCCAGCACCAGCATCACCAGCCCAAGACTGATGTGGTTCCAAAAGTGTCATCTGGACAGAATCCAACTTCCTGCAGTCAGCACAACCTGAGGTGGGCAGGATACAGCTGCCTGGTCTTCCAGGGTTTCTGGCCCA